>NC_066548.1:2699684-2787184 GCF_024679095.1 Eriocheir sinensis
GAAGGAACAAGGAGAAAACACCATCACCACTACAGTCTTCATCTTACTTGCTTTACTTTCATTTTCTGCGCCCTCCCTCCCGAACGCCCATTTACGGGAACTTCTCATTCTCCTTTTGCATATGAATACCCTTGCTCTCTCTTCTTGTCGCGGCGGAATGGTTGAAATCCGATATGCTAAGGATGACACAGTGACTGAGATACATGACCGCCTCAGGAACCTAACAACGAGAGTGTGAAACAGAAAATGGAAAATTATGTTGGTGATCTTCCTTTAACCTTGTCAGCGGACGTAGTTAATGTTGGATATGTTCACCGCGAGGAACAATCGAACTCATGCCCAGAACAGGAGAAAAAGGTGAGCCATAGATGTGAAATATTGTCAAAATTAAGAATGGTTATCAGTTTGTAGTCTGACTTAAAAGGGGCTATTACACTGGGCAAATTTTCCTTGGATTTTCAGTCAAACCACGATTTCCGCTAGCGTGGTTCTCATTTGTTTCTTGTTATTGCTGCTGACGATGGTGGTGAGTAATACCGTCATCCTTCGGTGAAATCTACCGTAGCTTTGGAAGATCGTGGACACGCCAGAAAACCACGGAAATATGAGAACCACGCCAGCGGAAATCGTGGTTTGACTGAAGATCCACGGAAAATTTGCCCAGTGTTATATAGCCCCTTAATCTTCTCTCGGCTTGTCTACGTTAGGGGTCGCCACAGCGGAGTTGCCCCCACTTCTCTCCTTGTAATCTGATAATGGTCAATATCTTTTTACCACAACTGAGTGAATGTTTTAGGTTTTTGTTTTCCAAATTGAATTGCTAAATGGAGTCTCACGTACAAGCTAACGACCATATCTTTAACTCTATCAGGATTTTGTTTTGCTAAGCGGATACTAATTGGTGTCTTGCATACAAACTAACGACCCTACCTTACTAAGTGGTCCAGGTTTTTGTTTTCCTAAATGTATACTAATTGGTATGGAGTACAAACTAACGAAATGGAATCTTACGTACAAACTAACTAAATGGAATCTTACGTACAAACTAACTAAATGGAATCTTACGTACAAACTAACTAAATGGAATCTTACGTACAAACTAACTAAATGGAATCTTACGTACAAACTAACGAAATGGAATCTTACGTACAAACTAACTAAATGGAATCTTACGTACAAACTAACTAAATGGAATCTTACATATACAAACTAACTAAATGGAATTAGTCTTACGTTCAGACTAATTGCCCTACCTCACGAATTGTTCCAGTTTTTTTCCTTATCCTTAACGATAACGCTTTACGCACAAACTAACGACCCTACCTTATTAATTCTTCCAGGTTATTCTTCTGCTAAACAGATACTAATTGGGCTCTCACGTACAAACTAACGAACACACCTTACTAATTCATATTCACTCGCTGGACCACAGGTATGAGGCACAGGTGATACGTCCGTCCCCCCCTAATTGGTCCAGGTTTTCTTCTCCTAAGCGAATATTAATTGGACTCTGACGCACAAACTAACGAACGCACCTTACTAATTCATGCTCACTCACAGGACCACACGGAAGGGACGCAGGTGACACGTTTCCCCCCCCCCCCTCCCCTTCCTCCCCTCGTGTACCTTCGGCCCGCCTCGTCAATACTGCACCTCTCTCTCCCACACGTCAAGGACACACGCCCCCTGCACTCACCGCTGAGGATGCCGCCACTCTCTGGAACATCACTCCACACATCTTTTCCGCATTACATCCCATTCTTCTTAGTCCGTTCTTATCTTACCCCTTTCCTTTCCTTTCCCCATTCTTCTCATATTCGCTTCATCCTTCCCTCATTTCTTTTTTATTTATTTTCTACTGTTATATTCTTTCCATGTCATATCGCTCTGTTTTTTTCCCATACTGTACCTCATTCTTTATCTTCTTATCCTTATCTTTCTCCTCCTCCTCCTCATCATCATCATCACCTTCATCACCATCATTATACTGCTCCTCCGGTCTCTTTTACCATCATTCTCAGCTTATCCCTCTTCTTATCTCATTTCTTCCCTCTCCATCGGCCTCCTTCTTCGTCCATTTCTTATCTTTTCCTTTCCACTCTTGTTTGTTTATCATTATTTATCCCTTTTTTTTCGTACCGTACTTTCATGTTTACTTTGTGCTCTCCTCCTCCTCCTCCTCCTCTTCCTTCTCTTTCTGTATCTTCTGCCTCTAATTAATTCAACACCTTCTTCATGTCTCTCTCTCCTTAACCTCATGCCACTGCTGCAATCACTCGCTCTTTCGCCAAGACCCAAGGAGACTTCCGTGTTGCTGTAAGAGGATTAAGTCGAGCGAAAAGGTTTGACTACGAAAGATTATCAGGTTCATGCAAAGCAGAGACGCAGCAACTGAGTAATTTCGAGTGTGATTGCTTTAACATTTATGATTGATGAAAAACACTAGGGAAGAGCGGTGATGATTCGGACAGTGGGATGGTCCGGCCATAGCACTTATTGTAAAGTGTATGGGACTGGGTGCCGCAAGATTTTGTGTGAATGTGCAAAACTTTGTTGCCTTGGCCCACAAAAGTACAACCACGCCCTCAGAGCTGTTATTTTCGATGCAAGTCCTATTTTATGTTTTTTTGCATCTCGTATGTAATATTTCAGGGTGTATCGTAAGCTCTTGCTTCAAAAACGTGCCAATTAGCGAGATGTAAATTGTTTCGGTGACGCAGCGATGCCCGGCGAAGGTGTTGCCGTATAACACGATCACCCGTGATGCCTCGTGCTGGCAAAGGAGTGTGACCACACATTTGCTTTTTATAGAGTCGTGATGATTCGGACGGTTGATTTTTTCATGATTTTTATTAAATTTATATCAATTTAAACATTATAGGTGTTGCAACGGTTATAAAAAGGTTAATTTGGTTGATTTATATTCAGATATTATGCTTGTGAGAAGAGAAGGAAGCCATAATACCAAAATTTTTGAGATATTTCTTGTAGTTCTCCTTTTATTTTTTCCCCTCTAAATATTGAGAGGATACTTTTGTCCTTATATAAATGTTTTGTAGAAGATATAATCTTGTTTATTAGCCAATCAAACTTAAGTTATATTAATATTATGGCGAGTGTTATGAGTGTCCGTACCATCCCACCTCCCTGGCCGAACCATCACCACGGGTGGGGATGGTTCGGACGATTTAGAAACTTGTCTTTCATCACCTACATCTGAAAACTGATAATAGCTACGAGTGTCATATTAGCAGCCTAAAGAGCCAAATGATGGAGGAACATTTTGAGATCAACAAAATTACACTACTTCTTAAACTTCTTTTTCTAAAAATACTTTTATAAAAAGTGTCCGAATCATACCGGCTCTCCCCTACACTCACACAGGTTTAAACTCGTGCGCTGCAGTTCACAATGATGAAGCGAAAGTAAGACATTTCTCGTGGCCCTAGACAGGCAACAAATAGTACCAATTCATTTATCGAGCAACCAATTCTCCATGAGTCAACAAGGAAGGCATGCTAGCCAATCCATACTGACAGCAGGAGAAAAATTGTATTGGAAACTGAGCAGATGTGTGAAGAGGTGCTGCTGTCAAAACAAAGATCCATAAATATATTCTTTTAAAGACTAATCTTATTTTTTTATACATCAGATTGATTATTTTTATCTAGAGTACTGCATATTTTTTTCTGACATGGGTACTTATTGGAACTGTGCGTACGGATTGGCGAGTATACCATCGTTTACCTGCAGAGTATTGCGTCACTGGGCGATTATTGCGTCTGCATAAACTTAATGTAACCAAAAATGTCTGTTTTCTACTCAAGCCGGAGTGACAAGACCGCCATTCTCACCTGGGATGTAGAGGTAGTTGAGAGGCAGGTGCTGGAGGGGCTCGGGAAGGAGAGACATCCACGACTCGAGGTTGTGGCTGAGGTCTAAGACGGAGTCACTGTCGAGGACTATTTCTTCGAGACGTGGAGTGAGGGGACCACAAAGGGACTGGGACGTCACGAAGAGAGAGTTCCCACTGAGTGCAGGAGACGTGAACGGCCGCAGTGTTTTTGCATCAAGGTCGACCACCCGAGTGCCAGGGAGTGACAGTGTGCTGCGCTGGATCTGAAGGTCTTCCTCTGCATCATCAAGGTCTTCCAGTCCAAAAGTAATTGAGGTAAAGTCCCCTGCACTGATGTTTGAGACTTTGCGGAAGCTGTGAATCAAGGCAAGATCCACCTGGTGGGCAGTATTGTAGGATTGGGTAACAAATTTCTTACTGGCGCTGGAGATTGGTCTTCTGTGCCCGTTATCACTCACCCACACCCCCAAGTCGGTCAGGGGATGAACTAGCTGAACGCCTCCACCTCTCTTCTTGACAGCAGCAATTCCATCACAGTGTGTCTTGATGTGGCAGTTACAGTTATCCTGCGTCTCCCTCGAGTTAACGTTTTGGATGGTTCGACAGAAAGGAAATATTCCATTCTCCTCAATAAAGAGGCGCCTCCCTCCTTGCGACGGCGAGACAGAGATGGACTCTGTAGTAGGTCCAGCACCCTTCCATCCTTTGGTTCCAGCGGCCTGGTGGCGGAGCGCGTCCTCCACCCTGATGAACAGCGGCTCTCCGCCTCCTCCCGCAAGACCATCCTTCTTTGCAAGCCCATCCAGGCCCCCACTCTCAGTGCTGGCCGCCTTAACCTCCCGATGTGCATTGCCCATCTACTCCTGCTCATAACCGCCTCCTCTTTCATGTTGTTGTCCGCAAACCATGTGTCGACTCACACACTGCATGCAAGCCTCTCTGTGGCACCATCTTCCTGTGGGCAGCATCGACCTGTATACATAACAGCGCGTGTATCAGCATCCAGCAAGAAAGTGCACACAGCATTCAACATGATAACCTATCTGTACCTGACTATCTGTCTAATTACTCATACCTACATGTATCAGTTTAATTAAGACTTCCATGGGGTATCGAAAAGGGTCCGTGGGGGGGTATCCAGAAAGATATCTCAGAAATAAGTGAACAGCTCCGTCCACTGTTTCGTTATTGGCACTTCAAGTAAGGAATGACTGAGTCTACATAATTCAGCTGTTTGTTCATAGCTACCTTTTTTATTCCGGATAATGAAGCTTGACAGAAGTGGGCTAATATTGAAGAAGTATCAAATTTCAATGGAGTTGAAATTTTGGCCGAAAATTTCAAGAAGTACTGATCTACATCTGTTTATCCATCTCTCTGTTTTCTTTCATCTCTATATCTATCGGTTTGTTTGCTTGTTTTGCTCATTAAGCCATTTTCCTCTTTTGATCCTTTGACAGTCAAAAACTTTGTTTTTTTGGAAATCAAAAAACTTTCGATCCTTGAGCGATCAAAGCACTTAGTTTTTCTGTCATTCAAAATACGAACCGAGATAATATATGACACACACACACACACACACACACACACACACACGAGGATTCTAACCACCGTTGTAACACCCTGAAACAGATCGCCTCCTTGCCCATTTAAGACACGATCATGCCGGGTCGTTCCCACCACGTCCTTTGATCCATGGCACCTCAAACACACCGCTGCATGAACTAACTATTAACACGTGGTACTATCCAGCATGTTCTCCATCACCCCACACGCCACACCTGCACAAGAAAGACTCAGCACCAAAACAGGATTATCGTTATTCGGAAAAGTGTGTCAGGGGTCAGCCACAGTCACCCGGCGAGATGCACCCACAGCGTCCACGACCACCGCAGCCTAAAGCTGAAGCCTCACTAACCAGCGGCCCGCCCCCTAGTGTTGCCTCGGCAGCCAGCCAATACCACACGCTGCTTGCCCCCCACGACCCTCGCCCCGCCCGCCCGATCATCGCGTGGCAGGAAAAGGACAGTTTGTGATACGTTGCCTCCGCGTTTGTCTTTTTTTTTCCAATTTAATCCTACACTTGGCGCTCTTCCTTTGGTCATGTCTGTGTATAGGCTTCGTCTGCTTCGTTTTCTCTCTTGCTTTCCTGCGGGTGTCCTATCTTCCTCGACTCCTTCAGGTCCTGCAAACCCTTTCTCCTCTGCCCAGTGAGCCGCTCTGATGCACAAGCGATTAAAGGCGGGGAGGGAGGAGGGATCACAGGAGAATTGAAGACTAATACCGGAAGACGAGAGGGGCTTAGAAACCACACGGAGACGAGGTATAATAAATAGGAACCATCGTCAGTAACTTTTTTTTCGACAGTAGTTCATGCAGCGCCTGTTTTGTTTTGTTTTTTTAGGTTTTTTTTTCTCCTTATATGAGTGAGGAGTGCATAAGAACAGACACAGAGGGAATTACTGGCAAGTACGGAAAGATTTGGTGGCAAATTTTCTATTCAGCTGCCATCACTCTGAAACTGATATCTCAATCCAGTTTCTAAATCCTGCATAGATCCATTATGGTGATTGTAAAAGAGGCTAATAAAACATTCAGGCATGTAAAATAAGCGTGTAAACATAACATATATATTACAAACATTTATATTCCAGCAAACATTCAAAACCACGAAATTGTTCATATGGTAGAGAGGTTTTGTAATGCAGCCCACAGAATATAGGAAGTGTACATGGCAGCAGAGCTAGCTGTAAATGCACTCCAGAAACAGCAGCTGGAGGCAGGAGAGGCAGTGAAGAAAAGTATAGAAAGTTGATGACAAACAATGAATCAAAAGCAGTTTCCTGAAAGGTAAAAAGGGCTAAGCATCATAGTTATTGCTCTACTTATCCTGAATATTCTGACATGGCAACTTGTGTCTGAGGTCTCTCCCATAGGCAATATTACTGATGTGATATTTGTCTCACCAAATCTTATTTCCTCATATGCAATATAGTAAGCTAATGCTTAATTGGAAATATATTTGTTTCATTTTCTTTATACATTTAGACAAATAAAAATCTGACTCCTACTAAATACAGGATCAGGTTTTTGGACTACCTACTTTGTAAGTTAGAACATCTGTAGCTACATAAAAAGGAAGTATTATTAAAACATCCACTTCTAAGTTAAATGGTGTAGGAATCTTTCACTAAGGGTATGCAGCAAACAGTTGACTTGAGGTCACTAGCTCACAAGTTAGGCTACTGGCCGCCATTAATGGGGACAGCTCCCTATGGCACTAACATAAGATAAAAATAACATTGAAAATCCAGTTTTCTAAGGTGGTTTCAGTTAATTTTATTACTAATTGTAAAGGTTCCTGTATGAGTTATGAGCATTTAGAGGGCACTAAATCACTACCCTTAACCCTTTCAATACGGTGATGCAGATGTCAGCGTCACAGTATGGAAAGGGTTAAGAGGAAATGTAAGAGGATTAATCCTCTTCTAAACCTTTTAATCCTTTTCCATTTCCTCTTCAGAGGTTTAGAAAACGTCTGTGTCATGTATTGAAAGGGTTAACTGTCACCACTGCTGTACAATTCTGGATGAAAATGTGTTGTTACTTAACCCGGTAGCAGCGACGGGCCAAATTTGTGACTTTACCGTGTACCAGCGATGGGCCGAATTTTTGTCATGATATAAACCCCCCAAAATAGATGATGCAAAAACTTATCACAAATGCATTGATATATATTATGAAATGGATTGCGTGAGTGATGATTTTTTCTCATTTTTCTCTCTTGGAGGAGGTGGCCTTTAAGAAACATGATCCCTGCAGCTACTGGGTTAAAGTCAGGCTAATGTTGAATCCACTAACTGTGGTGCAAGTTTTATAATGTGATAATTTCCCTGCACCATGTTTACTCAGTGTGTTTGCCAAGATTGAATTCAGACGGATTGTAGCAAGAAAAACTGCGAGGTAAATCCTGAGCTATGATCAAGTTTTAAACAGTAAACATTGCAATTGCAACCAGTTATTAAAATCTGCAAAACAGCTTGCAGAAGAACAAATGGCATTGCTCATTATACAGTAGAATGTTGCTTTAATGCAAACCCACTTATTTATTAATTAGATGACACCATGCAATTGCAGATTTAATTTAATGGGCATCTTTCCTCTTGTAAAGAGTTGAATCTAGTGCCCGGATAGTTTTGACGCCACATGCATCACCACCACTACAGGATTATTCTAGTTGAGGACCATCACGTGCTGAGCAACAGTAAAAAAAAAAAGCAATATATATTAATGTGATAGTCCACATATAACTCCTATGATACAAATGCTTGTCGATAAAGTTATTACATGTAAAGTTCTGCTATTTTATTTACGAGTCCCTGACTAAAGATGACTGGAAATGTGTTTTTGATATCATAATCCAATACCAAAATGCAGGAAAGATGAAAGTCAGAACATGCTTATGGAAATAGTAATGGTGAAAATCTTTTTTTATGGAATACTTGCAAATAAAATTGAGGAAAATAAGAGATGAGATTAAAGTGGAAATGTGTGTTTGTGGGTGTGGGAGTGGTAGTCCTTTGGTGAGGCAGACATCAAGGCACCAGCACCTGTGTAATAGTCAACAGAGTATTTTTGTACACTATGCAGTGACCAGTATAGTTCAGTGTCTTGGTTGTGTAGTAAGTGATCTCTGTACAAAAAACTTATCATGTTTCTCAAATTTGTTATTTATGTCATACTGTATTGAGTATTATATACCTGTTACTTTCAAGAAAGATTCTATGAAAACTTGATTTTGGTCAATAAAAGAAAGCTTTAATGTGACATCTTATGGATCCTGTGTCATGTTAGAATGGTGCTTTACTGTTTAGTGGTCTTACAGGTTTTTTGGGCTTTGTCTGCTTCATTCTAATGAGTTTCCTGGGGATCCCTGACAAGCTGTGGGAGGTTGATGTCTGTGTTTTCTTTAAAATTTACATTGCAATTCGCTTGTTTTGTCCTACATTCCCAGTCATGCTGATTTAGCAAAGTTTAAGTTTGCACCTATCCCCCCACCTTCACAGGTTCACTGTTCACGGCTTCACACATTCACAGATTTCCCCCCAAAAGCACCAAGGTGGACACAAAAGAATTTTTGCAGCGTCACTCCAAACATTCACAGTCCGCCATGGACATTCAGACGTTCTTAAGACGAGGATGATGTATACATGCATAAAGCAGTACAAAATATAAATAGCATTATTCATGAGCTATATGTATTATAAAATGTACTGTAATATATGTAAACTTCTTACAAATAATGTCACTAAAATCTCACTTAACTGTTTTGGCTTTTCAACATAATGGCCTAAGAGTAGGAAAGAATGCTACTCCAATATAAAAAAAACACCAATTCTTATGATCCATTATTGACACTGGCCATATGCACAGTATGTTGTTTTACTATGATATATGAGGTATAGATTTACTTCAGGAAGTTAGTGTGTTCGATGTGATAGGTTAAGAGTGTAACTGAATAAGTGTAATACTTCTGCAAGCAATGTGACAATATTGCATTCTAGGGCGAGTTTAGTTTAGTTTAGAACCACCTGGTAATTTGTTGTTTTGTTCTTGATCTAAAGGTCATCAGGACATGTAATTAGGTTATATGTTCAGTTAAGGAATAAACTGGTGTCCAGAAAAGCAGTATTACATTCACACCCTAAACTTGACTTGTAGAGGATCATTTAAAAATCTAGTCTTTTACATGGGTATATACAGTTTATAGATAAAAATAGACTGAGAAAGAGCATTATAGCATTGAGCCAATGTTAGAATATGCATGTTACATATAAAGTGAACTGATACACATAGAAGATTGTAAAGACAGTAAGTAAAAGTAGAGTTGGAGGCATGAGCCATAGCTGCGCATGGGCTCTGTATTCTTCTCTGTCCCACTGGTCCTTGAGCCTGTGGTGGGTGAGAACCCATTACCCTGGGACACAGGAAAAGACAGTATGCTCTTGTCAATAATATCTGTATTAGGTACCTGCAAAAGTTACTTGCATGATATTATTTGTGTGACATTAAAACTTGTAAAAAGGGTTTATTTGTGCTGCAAACTTCTTAAAAGGATTTATTGGTGCTGCTGCCCCAAGAATCTTCACTCACTTCACTGTAATTATTGTTTGCCTCAAAGTTCCATCACTACCAATATGGTTATTAACCTGCACTATAATGGCCTTGGGATGCATTCACTGGCCACTGTGTCATATAGTGCAATGCTTTGGGAAGTGGATCATGTTGCTATGATACACTCATTGTTTGTAAATAAGAGGCAGTGATAGCAAGGCAGGTGTCCAAATTTTTTCATCATGGCTCTTGTCCAACAACCAACCAAACATAGCCTTGGATACTGTGCAGTTTTGCCCCTCCTCTGCCAAAAATTTTATATATATATATATATATATATATATATATATATATATATATATATATATATATATATATATATATATATATATATATATATATATATATATATATGCAGTGTGAAAACAAATTATATAGTGTCATATATGGTGTGTTCAGATTTGGCAACCCAAATCAAATACTACTCAAAGTCTCATATGGCAACCATATTCTCCCATTTGGTGATTATTTACTCTACAGACAGCACTAAATCATATATTGCAATCACATTCTTGTACTTGACAAATATTTTCCCCAAGGAAATGCTCTCAATAGTTATCAGGGTATTCCCCTGCCAAAATTTAATCAATCTATCATATATTATGATCCAGTTCTCAGCTACTCAGTCACCATGTTGATGATGTCGTGCCAGCTGTCAAAACATTTCCAAGTTGTGATCAACATCGCTAACTTGCAGCAATAGCACACATAAACATAGATTTTGCAATTCTTATAGGAATTGTATGCCTACATTGCTGCTCAGTATCTCATAGGAGGTGTCAGTGGTTTACATTTACTCTGGGAATTATGTCACCTGTACTGACTTCAGCCTCTTTTCTGTAGCATATTTTTTGTTCATTCTATTAGTTTTATTTATCAGCATATTACACTTAGTAGTTGGTAATGAAGATTTCTATCATTGTTGACCAGTATTCTGTTATATAATGGAGATTGACAGCATAAAAATATTGACAGGCACTGTATTAAAAAGTATTTGACAGCAACTGTAGGATACCTTGTTGGTCTGACTTGAATCTACAAAGAATGAAGATGAGACATCACAGCAATACATTTCAAAGTAGAGCAAAAATTGATACATGCAAAAGTCTGTACATCAAGGAATGAGTTATTGGTATCAGGAGTTGGCAAGAGCCTACTGTACAATGAACTTCTATGAGATAGCCTGAGAAATTCAGGTTCATAAGAAAGACTATAAAAATTAAAACTACGAACATTGGCAATAAGAAGGAAATGAGGAGACATGATAATGCTAAATATATATGTGATCGGGAATGAAAACATAGATATGAATGATTGTATCACCCATGAAAAGCTAATATTGATGATGCAATTAGAAATTATGGTTAAGAAGGTGACAAAGATTTGAGAAAATTCAACTTTAATAGGTAAGATGCCTTCCCAACTAAAGTCATGTCAAAAGTAACCATTTTAAGGATTTATATCATATGAATTAAAATATGGGACATTGTGAGCCTGACTCAATCCTGTATAAATAAAATAGGTAAGAACTTGGTAATCAGTTGCATTTTGGAAAGCAAATGATGAAGATAGAGTATTTCATCATAATGTTGGTAGTTTTGACAACATACCAAGCAAAGCTTGAATTTGCTATTAATTGAGCAATGTTAGAAACCACTTATTAAGGTAACTGTTTTACTGGGAAGTCAAACTTGCCACCTTCCTCATGGTGCCTCCTGGGCAGCCCTAGGCAAAACTTAGTCATATGGGCTAATTTGAACTACATATCTTGTTGGATAAGTTTATAAGAAAACTCTTTCATACATATATCTGGTGTAATCATCAAAGTTATTCAATATTACTGTTTTATTTTACTTAGACTTAGAAGAATATGGTAAAATAAGACAAGAAATGGCCACTTTAGGAATCATGAAATGGAATGAAATAAATAGAAATGTGTTCATAAAATTTAGACCTTCTTCTGGAACTTTTAACAGATACAGTAATAACTTTCTCTGGTAAACCCTGAAATGTCTTGGTAGAAGGAAACTATTTCAGAGTTAATGCAAAAAAAATCATGCATATTATTATTTTTAAGCTTACTAAGGTAGGAGAGTTAATTAGGAACGGGATACTAGGTTGAGGGGAATAAATGTCACAGGGAAAGAAAATGGAAAGTAACAAAAACTTATCATTTTCTACACCAATTCAGACTAGAGCCATTTTTTATAGATGACATGGAATTCATAGTTACGTATTGTTTTGGACAACAAATTATGTGGTTGGATATTAAAGGCTAATTTTTCAGGCTCTACCATAGAAATGGGAGACCTGGCCAATTTCAGCAATAAAAAGAAATATGAACAGTAAGTCAATTAAAACAAAACTACGAAATATTTCAAATTATGGAGTTATGACTGGATTTCTGGGTTTATCAGTATAGCATGATTTCAAAAAATTCCTTAAAATTCTTAATCTTCCACACTGATGCAGTCACATTCACACAACATTCTCACTAAGCATTATGTACAAAATATACTCAGCCACATGTAGTTCATCAAAGTGAGCTTCACATTTTCCTCAAGCCGTCTGACACAAACACATAGGTTCTAAGAATTATTTAAATGTCTGAATATTTTGTACTTAATAGTACGTACTATGAATCACCTTGAGTAAACTAAAATGTTCAGCTACATGCAGCTAAATATTTTTCTCAATCACACATAGATCACAAATGCAATTACTTGTTGCTTTCATCAACAATATTGGTCTAATTGTAATGGACGATAAAGAAGAAACTTATCCATGTACATTGGAAGCATTAACATGTTACATAATCTATAAATATATAAAATTGGGCTTGTACCAAAATCTTATTAACATTTACTGATGTGTTTCACAAAAATATTAGTGTATGTCATCATGGGACTCATCTTTGTCCCTGAATAGAGCAATGTACACAAGGAAGGAGGAATAGATCTAGGACTTTATAAGGCACATGTCCCTCAGCAAGTGAACATATTGCTCCAGCAATACTTCCCATGTTGCACAATACCCAGATGAAAAGTGTGTGTGTGTGTGTGTGTGTGTGTGTGTTACTATATATATACTGGGTCTATGTTCAAAATATAGTTTTCCCTAAAATGAAAAACTTATTTCAAACAAGCTTTAGAAAATGTTAAATGACAAATCTGGTGAACCACAACAGAGATATATTAGGTATTAAGCTGCTACTTTCTACTCAAATTGGAGTTGGGAGGTAAAGTAGCAGACTTCTGTACAACATACGGCCGATAAGATGATCTTGTTGATTCTCTGAAAAATAAAAATAAAATAAATAACATGGTAATAAGTCATTTAAGTTAATGCATCATTGGTATTGACAAGTACTATAATTTCATTTTATTAAAAGAACACATTATGGAGATAAATATTCCCTTAGTCTACATTAAATGAGTATTACAATCTAATCTAGTTTGTAGAACTAACAATACTTTTATACATTGTTTGTAGAACTTACAACACTTTTATACATTGCTTTTAAGATTATGATTAAAAGGTGTCAAATGGAAGAAGATTGAAGTAACCTATATCAGATTTTTTTTTTTTTTAAATGCAATTTCTTACATCAAGGTGAAAATCTTCATAATATAACTATAGTTGGTTATAAATATGATAATAAAGGGCTAATAGTGGGCACTATAGATGGTTTCATTACGTCTGTCCACTTGTGAGCGTAGAGGTGGCACACGTGCATTGCTGGTTCGTGATTGAGTGAAAATTAATTTGATAAATATTCAACCTTTTCTTTGCAATAATATATTTGAATGTTTATGTTTACAGTAATACATTACACCTTATTTAAATCCCAAACATGCCGATTTGCATCGCCAATATATCATACAAGCACACGAAAGACGAGCTTGTAACAGGCAGTCCATAGTTAGATCATACTCGAACAAACAATGGCCTTGTATGACCTATAATTATTTAGCTGCCTCTGTGAGTGCATATAAAAGATATTTCAATTATTCATTGCATATGAATCACATATTTAATATATACGCGCTGCGTATTTCCTCGACCCACACTGCGTGCCAAATTAATTTAATAACCAAACATAACTTACCCTATCCTGCCTAGCTGGAGACTTAGCCCTCCTCAACCCCCTTAATTTGTGTCAGTACTAACACTCACAAACACTTGGCTATTTTTCATTACATTCACGTCCTGGATTGATGCATAAGACTTTCTTGTGGTATAAATACGTTCTTCATTTGAATGGAGACCACAAAGGAAAATATTTCATCAGGTGGGCTGAAAAAGACTACTGCAATCGAAGGATGGGGCAGCAGAAGCTATTGTAGTCACCGGAGGCGGGTTATTCAAAAACTATTCTCGGTTGGTCCCTGTGGATTTCTGACCATTTGACCTTGTCCATTATACCCAAAATCCGTTATAAGCTGGTCCGTTATATTGAGGGTTTACTGTATCTACATAAGGGAGTGTGGGTATGTTGGAGAGATACTTCCACCCAAAATATTTGCCTTAGAAGATAAAAAAGATAAAATGACTGAAGGCTGCTTTCTTATAGCAGTACAACATAAGGATATGCAAGTTTTTTTTTTTTTTTCCCCCAGGAGCATGAGTATGGTTATGATGAAACGTCTATGGTATTTCCATTTGAACCTGGCCGGTGGGGTGTTGGCCTGTGCGGGTCAGCCCAGCCCCACATCTCTGCCACACACTTTCAAAGGCCTCTCGCTTCCTTTCATTTATCAGCTATTTACTACCTTTAAATGAATTTAATTAAATAATTGGATAACTGATAAGGTTATATAGTGTTAAGATTGTTTTGTTTTTAGGATAATAACAAAGATTTTGTATAAATACCACAACACTTGACAACGTTGGAAAACAATTTTGTCAAGTGTCGTGGTATTTATACAAAATCTTTGTTATTATCCTAAAAACTAAACAATCTTAACACTATATGACCTTATTAGATCATTCAATTATTTAATTAGATTAATTTAAAGGTAGAAAATAGCTGGCATATGAGAGGAAGCAAGAAGTCTTGAGAGTGTGGCAGAGTTGTGGGGTGGGGCTGACCCACATAGGCATACACCCCACCAGCCAGTTTCAAATGGAAACTCTATAGGACAAAAATTATGAAACTCTAGACCACCACAGGCATTCCAAAGCTGTTACCAATTACTTGATGAGTTACATGTAATTTTATGCCCAAAAGTAATTAAGATGATGAAGTGTCAAGTACATTTCTGCAGGCATTTTATAAGTTGGGGGTTTGAAAAAAAAAGGAAGATTTTATTTATACTAAGAATACTTTGAAATTTTAAACAAGCTGTATATAAGTGCCTTGATGAATTGTATTAAAATTCTTATGCCGATTGGGGATCCAAATGGAAAATAAAACTGAGAAAAATATATAGTGGAGGAAAGCAGCAAGGCTCAAATAAAATTTGACAAAAGTATAAATCACTGAACTATGAAAAATAAGATTTAAAAAGAAATTGTCAAGCTTGTGCATGGCAAAACTATTACTAGTAGTCAATAGGAGTTACTCATCAGTTAGTTCTATGAAAAGATGAAAGAGAGTAGAATCAGTTAAGATACAAGATAAAAACTTTACAAGCTGAAATTGTAAGCTCAAAGGGACTGAAAAGTTATGAAAGATGTCTAAGGAGTGCATGCTTATGTAGATTTAGTTAGAGACAAAATTTTCAGGAGAAAATAAACAAAAGAATGTTGAGACAAGAAAGCTACAAAGCATGATTCAACATACTTACTAAGTATTTAAGTTCTCAAGTCATAAAACTAATTGGAGAAGAAAATGGCATTAATGTTTAGCTATGTGAAAAGCCCATATTTGTTGAAAGAAATGAAAATGACTACCAAAACCATACAATTAAAGGTGATGCATTTTTTAGTGTATAAAATATTTTTCTTCATGATATCTGTATGAAAAATAACTTATCATTTTGTCTTATAGAATGAATGTTATAGGTAATGACCTGAAGTAGGATGGCAATGTTGCTTAGAAAACAAAGATAGGCCTTGTAATATTCCAAATATTATTGAAAAACTAAGAGCATTACCCCGGAAAGAACTCTTCCTAGGTAGAGGCTGAGTAAAACTAAGTTACTAGCGCAGTAAATGGCTGCCACTTGTCCATTCAATATTGCAAAAAATGAAGGGGTATGGCCACCTGTAGTTTCTTAGTGAAATAGATCATGACATCGGAGAGGGAGGTGGACAATGTTAGAAGAGGCCTTTGTCCTGCAATGGACTAGTACTGGCTGAAAATGATGATGATGATGATTTACATTAAGTATAAATTACCAGTAAAGAACTTAGAAGCTTCAGGTCTTTAAGCCGTCAGTTGTATTTATTACAACACTAAAAAGATGTGCATTCTAGGAGAGCGAAAGGTAGTTAGGAGTGCATGCTGTGCTCTGCATAACAATAGCCGGGCAAACCTTGGTAAGGGTAAACGTTCCTCATATACTTGTTGTTGGAAGCAGCTAGTCCTAAAGGCTTTTACATTCTGGAAACCATAACCATTTAAAATTAATTAAAGGGCAGCATGCTTTATAAGTGGCAAACAAATTTAGAATGATGAACAACCAAGAGATTACCAAAAATCTTGCAACAGTAACTACTGATAAGCATTCAAAATATAAAACTAAGACATAAAACAATAAATTGTCTTTTGTAGTCTCAGCAATACATTATAAATGCTATTGAGATAGTAATGTGTAAAAGTAACTACACGAAAAAAAGAAAAAAAAATAAATAAATAAATATATAAAAAAAAAGTGCCCTTGCAAAGTTAATCTGAAATATGTCATGTTTCTTTTGCTGAAAACATAAAGCTTGTAAAGTAAAGTATGTTTCTTCCATCATAAAATCTGAGAGATGTTACTATGGAAAATAATCACCACTATCATAAAAAACTGTGTCATTTAGAAAAGCTAATATCAAAATTAGGGATAAAATCTAATTAAAATAGCTCATAATGTCATGCATACCCCATTAATGCAATGTAGTGACATTCCATACTCATTTTTCACTTACTCTGAACTGGAAATTGAATTATGAAAATTAGGATTCACAAGTGTTAAGGCAAATAACTGATTGGGTTAGGTATTAGTTTCCTGGGACCAGTTTTCACCAGCATCCATCTTGTGACTTCAATACTAGTGCATATTGGCAGAATTTGAGAATAAGCACCTTGGAATCAGTTAGAAGTGGCAAATCTTAATACATTTAACTCGGAGAGAACAAGTGTTAATAGCATAAAAACTGTGCTAGATCAGTGTTGCATGACCCTCCAACACACCCCCAACAATTTATATTATGCAACTAGGGGTCTAAAATGGAAAATGCTGAAAAGTAAAGATGGCGCCACTATAAACACTTGCCTGCGCCACAACGGGCTGGGGCCAACCATCAGGCCCTACTATGAGTATGAAGGCCTACTGGCGCCACAGGCCAAGACGTAAAAAAAAACAGCTGACATTGTTTATAATGCCATATTGTAGGGTTCATCAGGGCTAACAAATGTTATTATACAATGTCATGTCTACAATGCATGGGTAAGCCAGGAAAACAACTAAAAGAGAACAACAAGTTGGACGTCTGAGACGCCGATAAAAAGGAATAAGTTGAAATCCAAGGTTAGGGATAGGGAGGCCTTTTTGGTAGGATGTAGAGCTGGAACAAGGCTCAAGCTCACTATTCATAACTGAGCATGGGAGGCAACAAACAGTCTGCCACTTCAATTTTTAATTCTCCTGGCACTTACATGTATCATTCTACTGCAAAACACTCACTAATGGATACCGTACATCTGGGTCACGCAGTGTATAATATCTCCAAGTCTGTAGTTGTGGTGCCATGAATATATAGACCCCAATCAATCAATCATTACATTTCCAAGCACATGAGTGTTAAGTGATGCATAACTGTTTGCAAATACACTTCAAATATGACACCCAGAGCCATCTTAAGGCAGGAAGACTGCTTGAGGCAAAAGTTGTGTGCGTGATGGCGCAATCCCCAAAATGCATGTCATGTTGTCCACAGGAAATGGCATAAAGTCGATGCCTCTGAAAGAGCCCTGTGGGTCTCCAGTGGACAGCACATTGTCAAGTGAAGACTGCTTTTATGTCAAAATGTGTTACAATGGCATAACACCATGTAGTTTGGATCTCCAATAGATGGCATATTGGCAACTTAAGAGAGTAATTTCCCCAGCTTATACCCAGAAGTTGCTAAAATTTCCAAAACTATTTTGTTAATTAACATTTTTGCAGTGCTGATTTATCTGTAATTATGACTTGAAGAATACCAACTTCAAAAGGATTTACTGTATGCATACTGCTCAATTCAATTTCAACTGGACTTTTCACATGCAACTTATACTGTCGTGCATGCATTATTTTTTTACCTAGGAAAAAATGCTGTAAATATTTATGAAAATGTTGACATTCAAGGTCAAGGGTCCACATTTACACTTTAATTAACCCTACTTTTAAGGAAACTGTTTTGACTACAACGTTGTAAACATTATAGGGGTACAATATCTGTAAGACAGTTGAGAACACACGTGAAAAATTAACGCTCACCTGGGGGAAACTTTGGCACCATCAGAACCACTGGCTTGCTGGGCCTTGTACCCAGACTTTTGAATCTTTTTGGATAATCTTGTGACCCAGTTCTGTAATAAGATTATTTTGCTATTAAAATATTCACATTGGAAGTGATTTTAGAGTTATACCTAATACCTGGGGGAATACATAGCCTGAAAGAGAAGTTTACTATATTTTAATAGACTTAGAGGAAGCATAAGATAGGGTGCCCAGAGGTGATGAAACAGGCTATGGGGAGATTGGGGATCAAAGACTGGGCAGTTGCAGTTGCTATGGTAATGTAAGAGGGTCCAACAATTACAAGTAAGGGTGAATGGATAATTGGGTAAGGTGTTTATGTGAAATAATATAATAGGCAAAATTGTTCAGTGCAGGACTCTTAACCCCTTGACTGCAGATTTCCTACAAGAGGACATCACCAAGCTACAGGAATGGAACAAAAAGTGCCTGCTACAATTCAATGAAGAAAAATGTAGTCATGTACCTTGGGGGGGAAAATCCAGCATACCAATACAACATAGGAAACACTCCACTATCCACCACAGGGGCAGAGAAAGATCTTGGACTACATGTTACCAGGTTACCAGTGAAAGTCAAATCCATGCCAATCACAGTGGACGGGTTAAGTGACTGGTGTGACCATGGTGTACTCCACCTTCCTGGCACGTGGGGCTCATGCTCCCAAGTTGTGCCAAAATAGTGGAATTTGCCAAGTTGTTTAGTGAATTGCATCCAAGCAAAGCTCAACAACAAAGTATTTGAACTCACCTGTTGTGATTCAAGGGTTGGGGCCAGCAGCAGCAGCTCCTTGGCAGTATTCATGTCATAGTTTACTTTACATGGAGCCACCACATCCTCTTTTCGTTCTAAATGATCTCGATGGATCTTGAATCGGCAACCTAAGTGGAAAATTGAAAAAATATATATAAATAAACTTATTAATAACAATTATCAATATATTATTATTATTATTTTATTATTATTATTATTGGTAGTAGTAGTAGTAGCAGTAGAAGTAATAGTAGTAGTGGTTATGCAGTGTTGCAGATATTAAAAAATTCTGAATTATATATGGACAGTCAAATGTCTTTGACTTGTGTATATATAAAAAATAAAATAAAAAATAAAAAATAAATAAAAATAAAAATTAAAAAAAACTCCAGTCCTCGTCGAAAGACTGACTTGTTCAGCTAGGCTGACGTCAGCCGATAGAGTGGGTCTAATGACATCCTCCCTTCCCCTTCATGAGTCGTCACCCGGCAAGGGTCTGTGGTCCCTACTCGGAGAAACGTACGCACTTGACCCCGACTGCCTCCATATAGCCCGTGTCCCCACCCTTGAAGTGGCGACAAATAATAATAATAAGGATAATAAAAAATTAAAAAAGACTTGTACAAACAGGATGTTCGTATATCAAGTCACCGCTCGTAAACCATGGCATGTTTTCTGATTTTATTTTGCTCGTAAATCAAAACACTTATAAACTAAGGCACCCGTAAACCGAGGTTTGACTGTGTGTGTGTGTGTGTGTGTGTGTGTGTGTGTGTGTGCGTATATATATATATATATATATATATATATATATATATATATATATATATATATATATATATATATATATATATATATATATATATATATATATATATATATATATATATATATATATATATATATATATATATATATATATATATATATATATATATATATATATATATATATATATATATATATATATATATATATATATACACCAAGAAGCAATCACTGTCTTGGTACATAGAATCAAAAACATTGTATGGCATGAGCAGGGATGTATGAAAATTAATATGCTATGGACCATCAGTGCTGCACACAGAAGTGGTAGAATGGTCAGCCAGTAACTAAAGGTATAAAGCTAGAGACAAGGTTCTCTAGTGGTACGTGCTTACTTCTACTCCAATCTAGATGATTTTCTAAAATGAAAAATAAAAATAAAATTGATCAATGAACAATTACTATATGATAATGTTCAATAAAAATGTACAGCTGTACTAAATCATATGATATTAATCACTTACGTTTGCACTCAAGGGCTGGAGGTGGCTTAAACATGTGCCACAGGTGTCGCTGACAGACTTCACAATTCGTAGGCATGTGGAAAGTTATGGCCAAGAATTCATGGCCTTTGTGGACTAGAGTACCTGCTTTATCTTGGCCTGCACCCTCATGCAAAGCCAGGGGACCAGGGTTATCACCAGGCTTCCGACTCTCCCCTTCTCCAGCATACAACAACTGGAAATGGAATGCAAGTTAATAACATTATGAGTTACTACATTTTCTGTCTTGACAGTCCTTCCCACAGAATAATCATGAGATTCAATCACCAGTATGTATGGTTTAAAGCCAAACTCAACTGCAACTCTTGTTGAAAGTAAATGTTCTTCAATGATGAATTAAACATTAATTAGTGATCATCAAATGTGGCAAACTGGTATGTAAATAATATCTAATGCGAACTGAAAATATGAATAGGATTATTCTACTGTCTTTCATAGGAATGCAACCACAAGGAGTAAGAGGTGTGGTTTGTGTGAGAGTAAAAAGAACACATGTTCCAGCAGTTTGGTCATGTAATAAAAATAATAATGTGCCAATTTTTCTCAAGAATTTGTAAACACTTGACAAAAAAAGACCACCTAATAGAAAGTAGTACTACAATTTAAATACATCAAACATTAATCAGTTAGTAATAGTAACATAAACTAAACTGTCATCATCCACCATGACACCACTCAAGATGGTAACTTGTCTCAAAAAGAAAGGTCTTGAGTTGCCTTTTGTTGCCTTCAATGGAATCTAGCTGCCTCATGGACAGTGGCAACACTGGAGCCACATTAAAAGATTACCTCTTTAAGAGATGATTGCTACATAGCACCTGCCTCATCAAGATGCAGAGGACCATCAGTAAAGTAGATGAGTACTGAAAAGAGTTAGCAGACAAAGGACTGAATGTGCTGAGAGTGCCAGAACAGGGAAAACTGGAAGTGCTTCTACAGCAGCCACCCCTTTTGAGGAGTTCCCCTGAAGGGGACAGGGCACTGGATATACGGATAGATAGAAAGAAGGATCATGTAACCACAGAAGATCTGAAAGGCTATCTTATTCTTAAATAAACTGATTATGGAGTTGAATTCTTACCTGGAATATTCTGGGGATGTCTTTGGCTTCAGCTCTTATAACATCACCTTGTGTTACTGACCGAACATGGAAGAGTTTTCTGTAAAGCAATCCATTTCTAACTCTCGTTTTCCTCTTTTCTTTCAAATTTAAAATAATATGTTTTTAAAATGTATGTAAAACTTTCATAAGGCTGAAGGCAAATTAAGGTGGACATAAAATTTCCCTATATTTATTTCATCCTGCCAAGATAAATAGCTGTCAAATTTACTTCAGTAAAATGAGTTTCATAGAAAGTCAATGCAATCAACTTGTAAAGTAAATAAAACTCACAAGACAAATTATGTCCACCAACAATATTCTTTCCCATTAACAATTACATAATATAACTCACGTTAAGTCAAGGATGAGGATGGGATCAGAGTTCTGTTTGTCATTTTCTGAGTTGTAAAAGATGATCTTCCTTGAAGACACCACAACATACTGGCGCCGCCACCCGTGTCGTTTTATGTTTTGCTTGTTAGGAATAGAAAGCCAACCTTCCAACCGGGAATCTGAAACAAAACAAATTTTACAATAAAGCAGAAATAAGCTCACAGATGAGAGCAGCAGTTACACTAATAACCCCTTTTCCTGTAACAAACTGATTTGTGGCCATGGCAAGAAACTGGATAGTGAAAGAGGTCTAATGGAGATATAACTAGCAAGTTGCTAAATCCATACACTTCATGATTTTTATTATTTTGGAATAAAGCATAATGAACTTTGTGACTTTCAATGCCCCTGAACAAATACACTGTACTCTAGTACAATACTGATATCCAGTACTGTTATGAATGAGATATTCAACCACTGACCTAATTCATCTATGTCATTATCAGCTCCACTGCTTAGTGAAGCAGTTTCACTGTTGAAGTTTGCAACTGTGCGGTGGAGAGATTCAATTTCCGAATCCTTGGCATCAAGCTCCATTTGAAGTCTAATTCTTGCTTGACTTTCCTCATAAACAAGAGCCTGAAGATCCTGCACTTCCTTCTGATGTTTGGAGACTGTCTGGGAGAACTTGTCACGTTCCTAGGGGGTATTGTAAAAAGTGAGCAAATCAATTCATGAACCATATATAAACATCAAAACTTATTTCAATTTTAATTACCATATATTTTTTTATTACAAACCTGAAACATGAACAATATTTCTTATATATATATATATATATATATATATATATATATATATATATATATATATATATATATATATATATATATATATATATATATATATATATATATATATATATATATATATATATATATATATATATATATATATATATATATATATATATATATATATATATATATATATATATATATATATATATATATATATATATATATATATATGTATATATATATATATATATATTAGATACATAGATGGACAGATATATTATCAGCAACAGCCTGCATCATTCCACTGCAAGACATGTCTATCAAACATTTCCGTATGTTTCTGTCTTAGGCCTTTAGTTTTCAATCTTGATCGCTGTAAACAGACAACCAGACACACTTTTGCTGCCACCTACTGGAGGCTATTGACTCATTTTAAAAGGGAGACAGCCAGTACCCAATTCTGCTGGCTTATAGCTTTGTGGTTTCTATACCTATCTTCCATCACAATCATTGGACACCCTGGATACATTCCCTACAACTCCACACAGTGTTTCCCAGAATTCATCTAGTACACTGAGAGGGAAAAAAAAAAAAAAAAAAAAAAAAAATAGCAAATTACCTTATATAAGTTAATGATAGGTGCTCCCTGAGGTACTGACACCTCATAAACACAAAGAGGATTATGAAAATTTATAACGGAAACTGATACTGGCAAACAACAAAGATTATTTTCAAAAGTTTGGTGAGACATGAAGAGGAATTGAAAAAGTTAATGAAGCACAAAATATTTACAGCTTATGGCATTTACAAATATTGTGTACTCTAATTTCCATTGTGCAAGATTTAAAGTTAGGGAGAGGAATGTTCACTTGTCTGGCAGCAGCAAGCCGTGACACCAGCCACGTACAATAATGAAATATATGAAATCTTACTGTATGCCAATGAATTTTGCAATGACAGTTGTTACATTTAAGGAGTTGTGATGTGCTGTGTTGGATAAGTTATTCAAAGATTACATTAGATGATGCTTATGATTATGACAACAGTTATCATGAGAACAAAAATCATGTGAAGGAAATAAGCAATAAAGAGGTTTCACATAATGGTGTACTGTATTTGTAAAATTAATAAATCACTTACCAAAGTCAATTGCTGTTGTAATATCCTACATTCCTTCTCCTTTCTCCGCAAGTCGATAGCAGACACCTTTGGTTTCTTACTGGCTGGAAGATTTTCCTTGCGAGCCATTATCTCTGCAAGCTTGTTGACAGCTTGCATCTTCAGCAGTTGTTCTGTTTTCAGTTGCCTGTCTAACTTCTCAAGCTTATCTTGCCGTTCATTGTTAGCTTTCTTTTTCTCTGTGAAAGGCATAAAAATCAGTGAGAGGCTTTTGACATATCTGCTGAGTAACAACTAAATGTGAATGACAGAATGTTATAAACTAGCTGCAATTTTCCCATAATGCATGGTGGCACTCACAAATTACATTGCTAGCTAGTCATTGAAATCCTTCCACATGTATTACAACTACATTTACAAAAACTA
This sequence comes from Eriocheir sinensis, assembly GCF_024679095.1. Lineage (NCBI taxonomy): Eukaryota > Metazoa > Arthropoda > Malacostraca > Decapoda > Varunidae > Eriocheir > Eriocheir sinensis. Next base: position 2,724,251 of record NC_066548.1, read on the forward strand.
AAATTCTTGACATCGACTGTTATAAAACTATGACATTTACCTTGCACTTTAATGATCTACATGTTTTACTTTAGTCAACACAAACAATCCTCGTTTTGTACTTAAAATCTTAATTAATGTACAATTACGTGAAATATTACTGATTACAAACCTTCTTCAAGCATTTGAACTTGAGAATTGAGAGCATCTTTCTCCTGCTTCAGGGTCTCCAATGATTTACTTAGTTCCTGTTCCCGCTCCTTCACCTGAAATTAAAGAAAAAACATTCATAGATGAAAATAATGTTCAAAGAAGAAATTTTTGTTTTATATTTATCATCATCTTAATTAATTGTCCATCTTGAGGATATCAAATCTCTGGCCAACAAAGTGTAGGCGATGAACAAGAGGGTTTACTAAAGAGACGAGTTGTGTAGACCAAATATTTGCAATCAAAATGTTAGTTGAAAAATACATAGAGAAGAATAGGAAGCTGTTTGCTGCTTTCATGGACCTTGAGAAGGCATATGACAGAGTTGACAGGAAGGGGTCGTGGGATATTCTAAGGATATATGGTGTGGGAGGGCGTTTGCTGAAGGGAATCCAATCCTTCTTTAAGGATGTGAATGCCTCTGTATGCATGAATGGTGAGTTGAGTGAGAGTTTTGGTGTTGGTGTGGGTGTGAGACAGGGGTGTGTGATGTCACCATGGCTTTTTAATGTGTACATGGACAGTTGTATAAGAAAAATGAAAGCCAGAATGGGGGAGCAAGGTCCAAGGCTGAAAGTGAGAGGTACGGAGGAGTCACTGGTGGTGCCATTGATATGTGTGTAAACAAATCAATAAGACATCCAATGAATCCTATCCTTGGTGCCTCCTTCATAATACACAAACCCTTTTCTCAGTCATAAGTTGGAATTTGAGTGTAATTATCCTACAAAAGACCGTTTCCTTTGTTAAATTTTACTTCACGAGTAGTTTGTGGTCAAGATTTTTTTTTCCCTAATTCATTTTGCACATTGTCCACATTAGAAGGTGGGTCCAGACAAAGGTTTGGGGTGAGGAAGAGAACATAATAGTAGATCAGTTTGAAACATTAGCACTTGGCCCATCATTTTTCTACTTACAGCATTTAGAGCAGACTCTTTCTCAGCAACTTCTGAAGAATGTCTAGAGAGGAGGTCATGAATCTCTAGTTCTTTCACAGTTTTCTCTTTTTCTAATTCTGCCACAGTTTCCTCAGCAATAGAGCGAGCAAGAGCTTCTGAATCAGCTCTTCCCACTGCCAGCTGTAGTTGGCCGGTGAGGCTGTTGTGTTCCTCTTCTAGTTCAACAATCTGCCGACTTTTCTCATCAACTTCTTCACGCAATTCACGTACTTGAGTCTTATAAAGTGTCTGCAACATAAAAGTCCTCATGAAAATGGAACAAAATGTATACTGGCAGGAAGAAATCGCGACATACAACCCTCAGAAAATACATAAAAATCGAATAAAGGAAACTGACTTCATGATCATTAATAGCTCATTTCCACTGCATGTATCTGCGATTACTGTGCTACATTTCATGCCCATGTCTCTGATGCACATGATGATGGGAGAATCACTTCAGCACTGTTTTATTCCTACCCTCGTTTTCAAGTAATTCCTTCATCTTTTGTTCTATACACCTGCCTGTATCCAATCATACACTCTCTTGCTTGCCAGTTCCTTCCTCCCATTTTCTTTTTTCCCATTCCCTTTTAATTCCTAATATTCTCTCCTGTTTACTTTTGCTACTACTGCAAAATGGTCAGAACCATTAACCATTCCTCTCATTGGCAAGTATAAACCCTTCCTAGCACAAACATCCACAAGGTTCTGTCCATTCTCATTCATTCCATCAACACCCCACTTCCCAAACACACACCCAATTTCCACACTTCCAACTTTTGCATTCATAACCCCAAACACAAATACTCTTCTTTCATTCCCAAATGGTTTCAAAGACTGCCCAAAATTCTTTCAAAATTTCATCTTAATCTTCACTTTCTTTTCCACCCCACACATACTTCACAATAGCCATCTTAACTGCCATCCATACCATCCTAGAACTAAGGCATCTCAACGTCCACCCTTAAAGATTCACAGTATGAATTCTCACTGATCTATTCAAATATTACAGTACTTCAGAACTATAAATAAAAGAAAAGCAAATTTTCTGGCCTTGATGAACAAGAAGAATCCTGATAATGTCAATTAAAACCAGCATAAAATATAATTTATCATGAATAATCATGGGGAACATTAATGCATAAATACAAAGAGAAATACTTACAGAGAAGTACTGTTCAGCCTCTAGAGTATCATTCAACTCCTTCATTTGCACCTCATCAACTGACTTCTGAGTTTCAACTTTGTGCAGTTTTTCTTCTAGGCTGGAACGAGCTTCCTTGGCTTCCTCCAAATCTCGGAGTAGTAGCTTTTCCCTTGTGCGCATGAGGGAGAGTTCTGATATTTGCGACTGGAGGTCATTGGCTAGAGATGTTCTCCTTTCACTCTCTGACTCTAACTGCTTCTGCAGGCCTTTGACCTGTGATGATAAATCAGTAGTAAGGAATGTTGTTGCAATGCTTGGGCAATACATACAGGTTTATCATCATATTCCATATTCACAATACTTAACAATATGCACAGTGGTGGACCAGCTTTATAAAAGAATGAAATATATTTTACTAGTTATGTTATGTCATAGCAAGGCTTGTTACAACATGGAGACAGTTCAGTTTATAAGTAACACAGTAACACCTAGGAACTCTGACCTTCAAATGAAATATTGATTTATTTTACATGACTGACATCTCACGAATTATTATATTCGTATTAGAATATTCTTAAAAAGGAAAGTGAATATATTGCCAAAGATAATAGCCATTTAGTTACAATAGAGATATGTCATAACAGTTTAACAGGCTGAGTACTTGTTCATGATAAATTCTATTAAAAAACATTCTAAATCAAAAATAGAAATATAATAATACTCAATGAAGTCAAGACTGCGTTGAAATATTAAGTTTTAAGTAAAGTAAAATATATTGGCAATAATAATAATAGGAATAATAGTAATAATAAAAAATAATAATAATAATAATAATAATAATAATAATAATGATCATTATAAAAAATAATTATAATAATAATTTCTTCTAAATAAACAGAAATGTACATAAAAAATTTAAAAAATCAGAATTACAGTAAGACCATTTCCTAATTTAATTCAATGATGCATCTATCATCTTCTAAATAGAGCATTTATTCAAATTTCATTAAACAAAACTATTCTTTGCAGTGTACAGTAAAAGTTATTACAGTTATAGAGTATAGCTGGAGAACAGTTACCTTTTCACATTCTTGTCTATACTCCCCCTCCAATTTGTGAAGCTGCTGCTGCAGTTGTCTGTAGTCGACACTTAACATGGAATTTTGGCGCTCCTTCTCTTGACTAGATGCCTCTGCTTGCTGGCGCTTCTGCATTTCTAAATTCAAACGCTCCTGCAAGGCTGCAAATATAACAATAAATTTACCATCTTAATCTTATAAAATTCTGGAAAGTACATCAAAAGTGACATAATCCTGTAATATAACCCATATCACATGAAACTTGAAATACCTGCAAGGGCCTGAGCACTGGAGTGATGGTTATGGGTAGGCGCAGCATTGTTAGCCTCACGCAGAGCTCTTGCCTCCTGCTCATAGCGACTTGTCATGCCCCTCAGCTCCAGTTCCAAGGAATTTCTATCTTTTTCAAGCTGCACAAGTCTCTCAGAAACCTTTTCAGCTTCCTTTCGGGCAATGGACTCCCTCTCAAAGGCACTATCAAGCTGAAGTAAAATTAATATTAAAGTTTCCGGATTTTGGAATTTGTAAGCATAGGATATACTAGGTAAAACTTAGGTGATATTAAGAAAGAAAATTAGAAGAATACCAAGTATGTGAGGCAATACAAATCATATTACAGAAGAGTTCACAAAAACATTCATCCAAGCTCATCCCATGTTTCATATCTTGAATACCGTTTCTTGAACTAAGACAAATAGTGAAAAATATTTATGATAGTTGTATTTCCCTGTGCCTGAGCACTTTGAAGTACACAAATATTTGTCAACTAGCAGAAATAATATATTGTGTATATTCTTATGTCATAGAATTACACAAATAAACTTTAAAAACTTAACATCTACGAACCTTGGCTTGTAAAGCTTGAACCTTGCTTTCTGCCTGTGTCACAAGGTCAATTTGATGATTCTTATGTGTTCGTTCCTGGTCAAGTTGAGTCTGCAGGTTGACCATATCTCGCTCCAGACTATCTCTCATTGCCTGAACTGTTGCAAACTTCTCAGTGTAATCATTCAAAGAAGACTCTTTTCTTTGGCTGGTTACTAAGAGCTCAGCATTCTGCTTCCGAAGTTTTGAGTGGTTGTCTGACTCTGTTTTCAACTTCTCTTGAACTTCTTTTAACTGGAAATACACAAAAAAATAATTACAATCAAAACTTAATGTAATTTTTTCCCCATTTTTAAGTTAAGGTAACCAGATCTAAATACCATTCCATACCCCAATCTTCAAATGAAGTGAAATATTTCAAAACTTTTTAAATTTGAATGAGGCATGAAACACACATGACAAATCAAATAATTACAACTGTTGCAAAATACATTCAAATACTTACCTGCTTTTCTAGGGCATAAAGCTTTTCATTGACGGCTATTGCTGAATTATGATCTCGTGTTCTTTTGTTTTGTTCATCTTCAAGCTTCTTCTTGACCTCCTGGTAGAGTCCATCCAGCTTTCTACGGCTATCACTTTCATAATCTGCCTGTGGACATAAAGTAATAAAGGTAAAACACAAAGCTGCTTGATTTATGAAAGGAAATTATACACAGGATTATATTATATATATAGATAAAGTCATCCCATCAAGAACTATTCAAGCTGCTCCAGTCATGATAGTTTCTCATTTAGTGCCTATGTAATTCTGCAGACACAAGTCACATAGAAATGGATTGACTGTTCTGAAATGAGAGTAGGCAAAAATGGAGTCTGCAATCTGACAAGCTTTCTCCCTCCCTTATTCCTATCTTTCTTCTACCCAATCTCTACTTGCTCATCCCATTCAACAGTGCCATCAGAACACACAGGCTGTATCCTAGGCTGCCACACACACCAAATTCAAGCTGTTACTATAGGATTTGTTTTGTAAAAATCAGTATTTTTCATCGTGGGATATTATTCCAGGTACCCAGGACGCATACAGTATGTCCTGGGCTATTCTCCTGATAACCCAAAATGTACAAAATAAACCACTTTTGCTTTCCCTTTCACAATCATTCACCAATTCAAAGTGCTTCTTTCATACCTCCTCTATTTCCTTTTTCCTCTTCACAAGCACCCCATCACTACCCATTCTCTTGCAAGTGTCACTTAATCCCTCCCTTTCCCCCCATTTCTCATTAACTTCCTTCCAGAAGACCTTTTCATTCTTGTGAAAGGTGTTTACAGTGGTCTGAGAACACTTCCCTATTGAACTATTTATACTAGGGTCATTATATGATATTGCTAAACGAATGGTTTCCAAGAACGCATTATCATCATATAACAGAATTCATCATCATCATCATCATTGTCGTTTAACGTCCATATTTTCCCATTCAAGGTGGGGTTGGACGGGCGATGACTCTCCTCCACATCTGTCGATCTTGTGCCATATATTCCTCTATTCCCTATATATTCATATCCTCCATCACACATCTGCTCCACTTTTTCTTAGGCCTTCCTACTGGCCATCGTCCCTCAACTCTCAACTATAATAAATAAACTAGATACATGATACAATTAATCTTTTCCACATCACAGAAATTTTTAACTTTATAATGGCTGAATCACTATTATCCTCAAACATTTTACAAGACACATAGATGTGGCCAAGCTCACCTTCCTCTGGGCTTCTTTCAAATCATGCTGCAACAATGCAAGTTTTTTCTCCAGGTCTCTCTTCTCTTGCTGCCGCTCCTGGTCCTTTCGTGTTAGGGCATCTAGCTGGCTCAAGGTCACCTTGTACTTTCCTTCAAGCTCTTCCACCTGGTTCCTCTGGTGCTCTAATTCAGCACTCAAGATAGCAATCTGATGGCTGGCTTGTGAACCATCATTGGTCTGCAATTATATCAATACACAGTTTTTTAGCAATCATGTAATGGTAGGTATAAAAATAATAATTGGAAATTGTCAAGGAGTATGCTCCCAACACAATACGGTGCACGCAAGTTGTACCTCAACAGCTGTATAAATAATCACCATCATCATAAGTTACAGTGTGAAGTATTACTTATACCTTTATGACAGTAAACACACCAAAAACATAAACAGATAATAGCTGCCAGCAAGCCATCAATTGAAAATTAGCAGCCCCTTTCACAAGCCAGATGGGAGACTTTACATGGTGTCCATGCACTTGTTTAAGGTAATATTCAGGCAGTCTTCCAGATTTCTTAAAAAAAAAATAATAATAAAAAATAAAAATAAAAACTCGTTACGCCAGGTACAAAAGAACCTCTTTATATGACAAACAAAAAATTAACGTTGTGATTTTGAGGTTTTAACATCCATCAATTTTACTTTTTAGTTATGAAATTATTCCATCATTGTAATGCCATGCAGCACCTTGACCCTGATGCCTTTCAGTATCCTTCACCAAACCTTGCCCTCCTCCATACACACAAGGCGCTGTACATGCAGGAAATGTAAACTAGTAAAGAAAGTAACTCATGCACAAAATAATTAAAATATGCTACAGTTGGTTACATTAGACAATGGACATACTAACTACAATAATAATTACCCTATTTTATTAGAAGTATTCTGGAAACCAAAATTACCAACATATTCCAATAAACAGTAAATTTGTGTATACTTCTGTCCAAAATCAATCATTATCTCTTTCTTCTATTTAAAGAAAAAGAAAGAAAATGATAATGGCCAAACATATCAAAACCACAACTTTAAAGGCTTCTGTGCTTCAAAGCTCCTACAAACCAAAAATATAACATGTCAATGTAAAGCCTGGCCAGACTGAAGTTATACTGAAATTTTGCCACACAAGACTGCTTGTGTCACATGCAGTGCGTGATGGGGTCACCAATCAATGATGTCAAAAGGTCACTTTTCAAGTTTATAAGATATGGTGTCTAAAGTGCAATCTATACACCTACATAATATTGGTGACAGACATTCACATCAGTATCCTAGCTATATCCAACTTCATATACAGTGAAGAAATATTCCTAGTTCAATAGAATTAGGTACATGGTTATGGCACCTCCCGTGACACATCGTTAGAATCTGTGAGTAAAGGTTTGATCCTGGCCTTGGGCAGTTGGTGCCCAGCTGAACCAGCTGTTCACCCTCCCTTTTGAGCTAGTTGATAAATGGGTGCCTGAGGAAACAATGCCACACCCTATTCTTGTGTAGGCAGATATTCATATACATAAGCAATTTCTTCTCATGGTAGTCAGTCACTACTTCGTTTGTGGGAAAGAAGTAGAACCATTGAAATGATTCTTGGACTAGCATAAACTTTTTGTAAATATTCAAATTTGCAATCTACTGAAAGAAAAACATCAATCACCCTTTCCATTTGCAGAAACTATTGGACAATGTCAGGAGAAAGACACAGTATGGATACGCTGACAATACAACTTCATAATATGAATTGAATTATTAATGACCAATAAGAATCATCTGCAGAGCAAAATTGGGAATACAGAATCTGTGAGACTTCCATACATATCAAGGTTATATGGTCTCACCAAGTGCTGGCCTATGAGTAACATAAATGATACTATAACAATAAGGGAGTCAATTTTAAACCATTATCGGTATACAAGGATTCTTGGGTATATCTGTTTGAGGATCTTAGATAAATCATTACACTTAGGAATTTAATACCTTTCCCAAATGTCTTCCCAAAACCAGTTCAATACAAAATCCAGGCTGTGATAAGTTACATGCAAATTATATTTTTAAGAAGCATTGATACCATTATAAGTACCATTTATAAATATTTACAAACATGCCAAAAATATGAAAGTAATACAAAATTAATGCCCACTTGGTAAGTTTCTCAATACAGCATAACTGCAGTAGCATAATTTTCAGAATTGTTTCAAATAAGAAACAATTAAACATATGATTAAAATATCAGCACACTGAGCCCTTACCAATACAAAGCCATCAAAACTTAACTGCAACAACTCAGGTCATTATACAGGACACATAGACAAGAGCTAATGTTCGGGGTCCAGGATAAAGTTTCAGAGTGCTCAGTGTGGGGGCTACTAGAACATCCATAGCCTCTTGAAGGATTACTAAGTACTTCAATTATCAAAAGAACTCAGATGGCTAAAGCTGGATATAATAGCTCTTTTTCAGACGAGGAGACCAGGCAGTGGTGGCTACACCTACTACTGGTCTGGTATAAGTAATGGTACCCATCTTAGGGAGTACCTATAGACTTCTCCATCTATTTTTCATAAAGGTAACATATTCTGGTTGATGAGCATATAGTACTGATGAGGATGAAGCACACTTTGGACTTCATGTGCCTTATTGCAGAATATGCTCCCACTGAACTGTGTGAAACTGAAGCGAAGGAGGTTTCCTGTGGCAAAGACTACTCCAAAACAGATCAGTGCCCCGCTTGGGATGCACTCTTGTCCTGGGCAACTTTTATGTTACTACTGGCACTGAGAAAGCTGGCTATAGGCATGTTGGGATCCATTATAAAATTTAGAAAATTTCATAGGGTGAAGACCATTGTTTATGTGCCTTTTTTTTTTCACATTAAATCAGGGGTTCCTAACCAATGGGTTATGGTCCCCTGGTGGGTAGAGGAGGACTGGTTGGGGGTAGTGAAGCCTTGCTAGAAATGGCTTGGGAGAATGATTCTTACAGTTTATCTCCATGATACTGTTTTTTACGTTTATATTTTGCTGTGCTATATGTTTCTACTGATGAGTGATGACAGGGAACATCAAAGTGTCTTTTGAGACTTGCCAGGGCAAGGTATGGGTGAAAAATATTATATTAAATAATGTGTAAAACAAACTGTTGATATCAGGGTGTCGCGTGGGTTTCAAGATCTTGGGAAAAGGGTCGTGAGTGCAAAAACATTGAAAGCCACTGCTCTAAATGATTTCAGAGTTTAAACCAGCCTAACAAAACTGTTTACCACTTTTTTTTTAAATAGGTCCTATTTTTTATAGTAGGGTGTATTTTTTTATAGTTGTGACATGTTTAAACTTTTCATTGCACATCACAAACATAGTTTGTCTGTTCTGCAATCACACACAGAAAGACTGTATGAATCTTGTCTGTTTTTTGTCTGTGTGATCATATCCTGTCTTTGAAGGCAGGGCAACCCCTTGTGAACAAGGAAATGTTTCTGGGTTACAAGTACCAACATTTATTTCAAATATATTTTCAACAAAAGACGAAGCTAACACAGTCAATACCTGTGCCCAATTAAATCACTAGAATGGTTACACATCACTGCAAACCTGTTTTGACTCACCTTTGCATCACATTTACAAACAGAGGGGAAGCAGGAATTGGGGTTGACAGATTTTCCCTACAATTCCTTTGTTTTACAAAATTAGTTGAATTATTTGAATAAACTATCATAGTACTTTGCCCCACAGCCCTTTCAGAGAAGCAAATGTGATATGTGATATTGCATTTTCCTTTCCTTCACACACAAGGGACCGGACGGCTCAGTGGCGTCCTCTACTTACACAGAATCTGGAAGTCCCCCATTATTATGAGTTTACAAAATATTTTCTGGTGGTGTTTTCAGAGTGGCTAATCAAAGAATGCATGAGGAAATAACACTTTGTAGGTTTTTCTCATCCATACAGAGATGTCTCATGATTTATCCTTTATCTAAATAACTACACAGATCACTGGTAAAAGTTTTGAAAAAATTGTTTCATTACAGTAAAAAAATTCTTTACAAACAGAAAAAAAACTCAAGCAATATGTCTTGTCAAGGAAAGAAAGCCAAGGGTCTTTTACATTCAATAAATAATTAAATTGTATGTACTTGTTTTACTATCCTAATATTATATAGGTTTCTTTGGTTACATAATATTTCAGCTTTTTTTCTAATGGTACATTTGTCAGGTGGTTAAGCGTGAGGTCACCCAAACAACAATCTGCATATTTTTTACCGCAGAGGAAGGAGCTCAAGAGCAAAAACAAAAAAAAGAGAATAGCCTGCTAAGTACTGCATAGCAAACAAATATTTTAGCTCGACTAACAGTAATATCCAATACAGTCATCCCTTTTTATTTGCAGATCTGATTATTCATCGGTTATTCAAGAAAAATGTATATGTAAAATATTTGTTTTTTGTTTTTAAACTGTTGTCTAGTGACCCTTCCATGTAATTTAATAAAAGATTTAACCCCTAAAGGGCAGGTGACAGGTTTTTTCCAGTTGCCAGGTTTAAGGCAGGTGACAAATTTTTCCAGTCTGCCTTTTTCCGCCGTAATTTTGAGGTTTGCGTGGGTATTTATGGGTCAGCGTGACTCCTAGGCTGCCACACAATTATTCTGTGCCATTTTTAGTGTTTCTGTGACTGTAACAATGGCAGGAGGAGAGCTTTGTGGACCTTCCTCGTCTGATTCCATGACCGAGTGTCTGCAGCAAGCGATCTCAACTCCTAATAAGCCTCCTCGTTCCCAAAAGAGCTCTCAGTGTGAGCACAAATGGGATAGTGTTGAAAGTGACTTTTTCAAGCTTTGAAAGTGGTGTTAGTGGTGAAGACAGTGACGGCAGCAGCACTGAACTCCAGTCCCTTGCCTTATCAGGAAGGCTGAGCCCCGTTTTTGTGCAACTTCGTTTTGGTGGCCATTCTCGAGAACAATCTCACTACAGTGATGATGGAAGTGATACTGAGGCCCATGAGGATGCATCCTACCACCCTTCAGGGTTATCAAGCTAAAAATATGAGGGTAATGAAGGGGATTTGCAGCAGGGTCGAGTGCGGGGAGTGGAGGGATGTTAGCTACACCGCACCACACACAACCTACACAGCATTCCGAACAAAGGCCTGCTGCAAGATAAAAGTTACTTCACTTTATCACGTCACTACAGAAACATCAATGATGTAGAGACTTCGGGTTTGTGGCATATTGAAGATGAAGGATGGATAAAGGGAATATGTACTCATAAATTTAAAGATATTGGCTTAGGCAGAGCCATGAAATTGATAATGGAAAGTAGATAATTTTTGGGAAAACGTAAAAACATTGCCATACAGGGAGAACTGATTTCACATTACATCCCCTCCCTTTGGGGTATTTAAGAAACCCATTGTGTTGATAAAACTCACAAATGTTCATTGCCTAAAGTATATAGCCAGTCTGAAAACAACACCACAAAGAATTATCAGATTCTTTGCAACCTCATAAGTTTTTTGGGGGAAATATGAAATAATAATAATAATAAATAATGAAAAATACCCACATACCAACCCTCTACATAATGTCCATTCCTTGAAATTAATTAACACTTTCTGGTGGTGTTGGTACCCAGACATTGCTTCCTACTGAACAGTCTGTTGTGCCAATAATTTTTTTTGCAGGTCAACTTTACATGCAAAAGTAAAAAAAAACAATGCACCTCTTGTCCATTCCATAACCCATAAAATGTTAACTCAGGATATTAGGAAAATAAGCTAAACAATAACTCCAAAAATAACCCCAAAAAGATGGCTGTAACAAAGTAATGAATGGAGCAATCAAATTACATGCATCAAATAAAAGAAACATTAATTACACATGCTATTTTTTTCACAATACCTTCAACAAATCCCATATTAGTGTGTTCTGTTGGGAAGAGCGCTACAGTTATCCAGTATTCATTTCTACAATTTTAAAATATTAAAAATTAAATAAGTTAAAAATATTCTTTCCACATGCAATATGTTGTAAGTGCTTAATTTAAATGAAGGAAACATATCTAGCCATTAACTACAATATATGCTAGTTATTGTGCCCATCTTCAATTTACAATACCTAATAACACCGAAGCTATCATTACATATTTACAGATGTGTTCTTTAACTAAAAGAGGAACACTCAGTCTATAGTTTTCTTTCTGCTTTTAACAAAATTATCTTAGTTTGAATAACTATTTTACCAAAAATGCCATGAACAGACAACTTACATTTGTGAGGTGCAACAAATCCAAACATATTGGCAAAAAGTCAAGGATGTTTAACATATTTTCTGATTGAACTGTTCTTGTTTCCTCTCGGCAAATATTTGTTCAGCATTTGGTAAATGCAACTGATCATAGAGGAAATCATCACTATCACTGACCCTTGTTATTGCAAATTCAAAGTAGGAATAAAAAATACCATACTGATTGAGTATTTACATCATAATGGTTGAAGGGTGTACAGTCCCCAGCCTCAATCTCCTGCATCACAGAAGCTACATCCTTTCTAATCTACTTATAACATCATACCCAATATCAAATGATTCGAATAGGTGCAGATATTCTTTTATGGAATAAAATGATATATGAAATAAAAACTGAAAAAGCTTTTTTTCTTTTTCAATCCCTACACACCATTGAAACTGCTTTAATAACACTGGTAGGGAGAACATGTGCAGGTAATTAGTTTTAAGAAGCAGACAGATGACGTTTTGTGCTATGTTCCTTTACACTACCAAGAATAACATTATTTTGTTTAGTAACAAGCCTAATTTATTATCTACAGCTCCAGACTTATCTGTAATCTAATACCGGGCAGAAAAATTAAACCTGGTCCCCATTGTTAAGGGTAATTGCACATAGGAAAGGGTATCAGGAGCTGCCACCTCCATCTTCCTTTCCCTTTTCAGCCTTTGATGTTGCCACTCAAGCTTCCTTCACTTCAACCTGTGTCTTCCAAGGCATAATTATTTTATAATCACACAGAAAAACAGAGTAAAAAAAATAAAATAAAAGTGGCAAACTGAAGAGAAGAAAGGCTGGCACAAAAGAGCAATGGAGTGATATTCCTCCTTCCCTGAAGCCTTGGCTAATACTGACCACAAGTCATGTCTCTCCTTGCCTCACATGTTAGCAGATGTAGAACACAAATAAGTCACAATGGTTTGACTATATGCTTCATTATCAAAATATAGCATGCCATTTCAACTATTTTCGTATCAATACTTAACAAACTTTAAGGATGTAGGAGGGGGTGCAGTCAACCCCTCTATCTTGGGTAAGTTAATTGTTTCATCATTAAATTTTATCAGTTGGCACCCCATGCCCAGACAGATTCTAAATAGATGGCGCTCTAAAGCTTTAGTCACCTCCAAGAAGTATTGGATCACATTTGACTTACCTTGTTGTCTTCATCTCATATTTCTTATTTCCTTTCCTTGTGACATTCGTTACTGTTCATGCTGAATAAATGATCATAAATCTATTTCTTAGATGTTTAAACAATAACCATCTTAACACACACACAATCTTAAGAATGTATTATTAGTAGTTGCAAATTAAATAACTAATTATTCTTAGAAGAAATCATATACTTCATAGAAAAAATATATGGTAATAAAATGAAGCAATACTCACCAAATTTCTCTTCCCATCTGGTTTATCTGGAGAACTCAACAGTCTGTAAATGGAGAGACTGAGTCATAGTAAGCAGTTCTACATTCATTTGCTCTACATGAATTGCTAAGCCAAACAACTCTGTGTATTCCTACTGCTAAATAAGCATTCCCACTTTGGAGTTTTAATCATTGGAAGTGTAATGTTTGTGATTGATGTCTGTAGCATCACAAGCATATACAAGAAAGCTGAGAAATATATATACACTGATGAACATTGAGTCAGGACAGCAGATACAAATAACGAATCAATAGTTCTGCTTTATATCGCTGTTCTTATTACAACTATTATTATCATTATTACTGTTATTAAAATTATCATCTTATCATCATTGCACATCCAAGAAAATAAAGCTGCCAAGAATGTTATTTGACTGTCACCCAGACAACCACCTGCCAGGGTCCAACTTGGTCCCTACCTCTTGCCAACCCTCTCATTGTATCCGAGGGCAAAAAGAATCACTCTACACTGCCTGAGGCTCATGTTTCACATTTAATAAATCAAAACATCCTGTTCACAGTAACTTGCCTGACATTTTTTATTTGGGTTCAAGGGTGTTAAGATGAACATTTCATAAATTAGCTGACAGTGAAAAAGCATACTTTTAGGGATCATATAAATATCTTGGGAGCATAACAATATCAGTGGAAGAAGTTCCTCCCACCTAATCATACCTCTCTTGCAGAACAAGTTTCTCATTACTATAAAAATATTTTGCACTCATTTCATTAAAGCATTGCACACCATGGTATCCATGTTTCACTTATCAATTCCACTTGTTCTATCATATCATACCTGTAATCTTTGGAGTATGTGAATCCTACAAAGGGGAGGTTGTTTCCTACAAAAGCCTTAGGGACCGGAAAGCTTTCCTCTGGTGTGTCTTCATTCTCCACTTCATCAAAGTTACTTGTGTCATCATCACTTGTTAGATCTGGTACAACTGGAGGCACACCTGCAGGAATCAAACTACTATATGAGCAAAAATTTTCTGAAACCAGAAGCTAAATATCTGAAAATAGTCCAATACTTTTAAAGGACCAATAAATCTACAGACATTGGAGGAAGAATGTCAACATATAAATTACTGAAGAATTACTTCAGAAATACATACAACTCAATCAAGTGGCTGACACTTTTATCTGATAGATTTTAACATGCTGATCATCATTCTGATAATGGCTTTGATCACCTATTACTCATTTCTGAGATTTCAAAAATTAATTAAGTAATTAGAGGTTACTATTTCAGCAGTGAAAAGTTACTTTCCTTAGCAGTGACAGATTACTATTTAAGCCACAGAATGCCAGGTTTGTACATACAATCAGCTCACCTTATCCACAGGTTTGATCAAATGTAGTTAAAAAATATTAAAATTCCATGATATTTTCAAGCATATTATTTGATCATCTTTTGCAATATGCTTACTTACCATGCTGCAAACACTATTTATAAAAAAAATATAATAATAATAATAATAATAATAATATAATAATAATAATAATAATAATAATAATAATAATAATAAAAATAAGTGGGTACATGAAGCCCAAAAACACTTTTTAAGGCATTGGAATCATGTGCAAGACTGGGGACATTCATATACTAGGCAGCTACTTTAAGGGAGGCGATGCAGGTTTTTTTGTTTATAGGATTATCTCAACGAATATATCACAGCGCATATGTCTCATTATGCTACTCATCCCTAAGGAATATTATTGCTCTATGATTGAATGTTTTTTTATATTAATTTTTTACTCTGAAAATTACTCGAAAAAAGCATTTTTAGGCATTATTAAAGTGAATGCGTAGGAGACACCATCATTCACAAATCTTTTTCCTTTCTATATTGTGTACATTAAGTATTAATCTACATTTGGATGCATCATGAAGTTGCTATATATGCTTGCATTATAGATACGATTTTTTTTTTTCGACAAACTTTTTTCCCGTTTTTTTGTTATTAAACCTTGTCTGTGACCAACTCTTGAGACATATATTCATATCCATGCATCCAAATGTAGATTATATTATGCACTATTAGAAAATGGAAGCAGATTGGCAATCAGAGTTATGAAATTCCTTCCACATCGATTTGAAGTCCGAAAAAACTAGTTTTGAGATACAGGACTTTTTATTCAAACATCTTATATTTCCTCCTCCCGCCATTTACTGATAACATATCCTTATAAATTCAGTTTTATTTACTAAATTAACTTAATACAACACAAAAAATAGGCATAATCATATATACAATTGTTAATTTCAGTCATCAAGGTGGTGCCAAAATTCAATGAGCTCCGGGCTCATATTCATCACCAGTGGTGATCCTTTTCTTTCTTTTCCTACAGACTTTACTACTTTCACTTTTCCTCTTCCTGTTGTTTGACAGCCTCATGAGCCTCCTTCATGCTATTATTATAGAAAATATCTATTTTCTTCATTATGTACTTCACGTGATCCTCATAACTACGTGAGCTCAGGGATGGTCTCTTGAAGCTCCTATTTAGAGAGACAAATCCGGCAAACCCTTGGTTATTGAGGAGGGTGAGAAGTAGCCTACAAGGTAGAGGTTATTCTCATAAAATTTTTCATTTTCTTGTACATCAGGAGCAGTGCGTGGTGTAAAAGTTTGTGGGTTTTCGCACGAACAGGACATCTCTACTTTACAATCAATTCCCAGATTATCCACCTCCACGGTGAAGTCAGTGACACACACCTTGCATTGTGCCTTATAAAATAGTTTCTGTAAGCCATATTCAGGCAAAATGACATTTTGATTACCCCCAGTAGGAGGTGGTGCAGGTGGCAATGAAACCAAGCGAACAAAATGCCAGTCAGGAATGGAGCTTACAGAAAGTAGCTCATCAGATGGTGGTGGATAAGTGGATGGTGGTACAGGTAGTGGTGATTGTGTAGGTGGTGATATAGAGGTAAATGGAGGAGGAGGAGGTGGTGGAGAAGTGGATGGTGGTAAAGGTAGTGGTGGTTGTGTAGGTGGAGATGTAGATGTAGAAGGGGAGGCAGTGATGGAGACTGCTCTCCTCGCCTTCCAGTGCTGTTTCAGCCTTTTATTTGATGGAGGCATCTATTGGTAAGAAAATAAGATATGTAACACAACAATGATGCATCAAATAAGGGAAATAACACATTTTATATGCAGTAATATTCATCAGCACCTACCCCGGCAAAGGCCAGCGTACGACTGAAGCTTCAAGATCGCTGCGTGCTTGGCGTCGCTGCATGAGTAGCCAAAGAGTGTCTTATCCCAATGTTTTTTACTGCATCATTCTATCTTTATTAGTAATGCAAGTGATGAAAATAATGTGTTATGTTATAATGACCACGAAGAGGAGCGCAGGCATTTAAATGGTAGAGCATTTAACGGAATTAAAGGGCTTTACACTTCTCGCCGGGGTTTAAATAGTCCCCCTAGACATCGCCCACACCTTACGTTGTCCGAAAACACAATATCACAGAAAATTATATTCTTCACCAAAATTGCTTGAAACGCCTCCCTTAACAACCTTGTCCTCAGCCTCATGTTAATATCAGCACAATTTTGTGTCCTCTGCCTGACTCTAATATTGTTTATTGTACATACCATATTTTTGTGTGCTAGTTCATGCACCAAGGCAAGCAAAACATTTACCAAAGGAGGGTGCAAACCTACATGTGCCTTAACTGGAGACTTCACTGTGGCTGACCCCTATAGAGGAATTTCTAGACTAAAAGGAGCCCAACACGAGACCTACATGTCATCAATCAGTAGAAGCAAATTTGTGAAGTGTACTCAATTAAATATAATTCAAAACAGGCTTTTCTGCTCAAACTGAATATCATGAAATTAAAACAATAATACTTACATTCTCTAATAGTATCAAAAGTCCATTGATCATTGATGAAAAAACGATGTCGTTTAATTTCATCCACTCCTTTCCCGCCCAGACGTGTTAGCCTGCAAAAAAATATATATATACACATCAGACATAATGCACTTCTCAACCAAGTCACTGGCTAAATATACTCTTCATCATTTTTAACCCCTTCGTTACCGACTCTCCCCCTCATATATATAGAAAAATAATAAACGAGTTATAATAGCCATACGAAATGAATGTACTTGGCATATATTCATGCCTTCTTATAATGCCATAGAGCAGTGTTTCTTAAACTTTTTTGTGCAGCGGACCCCTTTTATTAAAATTACTCATGTAGCGGACCCTTTATTATTATAATTTTCCTCTTGAGTTTGAAAGTGTTTGCAGGTCATAATATACTGAAATTACAACTGAATTATTTATTACTGGCTTATCTTCAAAATAAATGTTTATATTTTGCTTAACATAATTTCCACAACATTGATAATTTTGCATACAATTTTTCATGAACTTAACATCGAAACACTGCCATAGAGGGTGGTATGACATCATTGCTTGGATGCCATGAGCTACAAGATGAGTGCTCACCAATACATACCGAACCGACTTTCAGAAAGGCCTCGCACACCCAATTATAATGTACGCATGCACAACATCGGTTCCACAGCAGACATTGCCATGTTGTATGCAAGTACATTTCAGAAATCCAGTAACAAAGGGGTTCATACAAGTCATCTCATCTACCCTTTCTTCATTATGATATTTATTTTTATTTAGTTTGGTGGGTTTTCTTTTTCTCAGCAAATAAGGCAGCTCAAGGGCAAAACCAAAGCAATAAAATCCTGCTTGGAAAGGTTGCCAGTGAGTGTAGTAATAAGTGCAAAGAAAATATTCCTATTCACCCATTTGAGAAAATGTGTATGAAAGCATACAAAAGGAGGTCACTATACCCACTTGATATTCTAAAGGATAGGCATTACAAGAGATAAATCATATTCAAGAGTCACCACATTTAATGGTATTAAAACATAGTAGACAAACAATGGTGAGTAATTTTTCCACTGCATGCTTGTTAATAAATCATTCACTGAGATACTAAGTTTAGCTATTAGGAAAAATTAATAAAAACTTACCGGTCAGTTAAAAAGCCACATATGAGACTCTTGGCTTCACTAGATATATCAATATCCTCTGGGAACTTGAGAGAATTCTTGTGGTCCATGATTTTTCCGTAAGTCCCAACTAGAGAGTCAGCATAGAATGGTGTGTCTCCCACAAGCATCTCATAGAGGAAGACCCCAACAGACCACCAGTCACATTCCCGACCATATACACCTTCACCACCCTGAGATTTGAGGACTTCTGGAGAAATGTAGTCTGGAGTCCCAACAGCTGTATCAGACCTCACTAGTCCATCCTGTAAGCAAGACCTCACATTAATAATAATGTCCATTGTTTATACCATTGACACCATATGGAGTAAAATCTTGTTTCCCTTTTAAAATAAAACAATCTCCACATACAATATTTTGCTGTAACATGTACAATGTGAAAACATCATAATACTACTTACATTGTTCATCTTCATGCAAGTACCAAAGTCAGCCAACTTAAGGTGTCCACTACTGTCTAGCAGCATGTTGTCTGGCTTCACATCTCTGAAAAAGAAAATAAGTTCATCACTACAGCCCTCATTTTCCAATACTGAGTGAGGTAGTTTCTTTTTTTAATGTTAGATTATACAACAAAGATGAATAACAAAATGTATAAAATAAAAGTATCCACTAACAATTCCATCTTTAAACTTCAGCATCTCTGGTGTCATGCCATATATCCACAGCCCTCTCTGACACCCTGTCCACCCTGACCATAAGCTTCTCCTCACACAGATGTCAAAAATCCTTTGCAAAGAGTCACTTCATCTATAATTCTTCAAAATGCTCTCTCCATCTCTCCTTCACTGCATAACTTCACTTCTCATGTACATTATCACTCCCTTCTCTCCTTCTAATACGTATCTCTACTCTGCTACTTTACTCCTTTCCTTTTCTTCATTTTTAATAAGATCTGCAAAAATAGTCCCTATATACTAATCATTATAAACCTCCTGGGTAGTACAAAACAAGATTTCTCCGCATATCTCTTTTAACTTATCATAATAAATCTTGTCATACTTTACTTAACTTTGCCCTTAACTTCCTTCTTCTTCTCTGAAATACTGATCAATATCATTCTTGTTTAACTAACTTCCTTTAATTTCCTAGATCAGCTTTAATGTCATAATTTACTTTTACAAAGCAGTCTTTGACCTCTGAAAAGTAAGAACAAAACAAACCTGTGAACAAAACCCATGGAGTGGATCGCATCCAGTGCCAAAACAACTTCAGCGCAGAAGAATTTTGCCCATTTCTCTGGGACGTCATAGTTGGACATAAGATTCACTAGATCACCACCTGCACGAGAAACATTTACATGAATGAAAATGACTATATACAAATTTGAAGGTATATTTTTAATAAAACTATAAAATAAATAGCTTTAATCCACAAGAGTATCAAACTGAAAATTGTCTGAGTCATCAGAACGTAAGCAAAGGCTTTACTACTTGAACAATGGGGCTGCATTCCATGGAAACCTGGTATTCGTGAATTATAATATATGACAAAGATATTTGACATTGGTTCAATAAAGATGCACTCCCAGACATGATCAACCACATAAATGTATAGAGAACTACCTTCCAACCCCAGGAGAGATACTTCTGTACTGTACTTGTGTAACTTTTACACATAAAAAACAAAATA
Organism: Eriocheir sinensis; assembly: GCF_024679095.1. Classification (NCBI taxonomy): domain Eukaryota; kingdom Metazoa; phylum Arthropoda; class Malacostraca; order Decapoda; family Varunidae; genus Eriocheir; species Eriocheir sinensis. The sequence continues at coordinate 2,744,624 of NC_066548.1, forward strand.
CATTATATACCAAAAAGTACAAGAGAAGTAATACTCAGGCTCCACCTCCTCCAGCTGGATATCTGCCAAGACACTGACTTAATTCCCTACAGGCTGCTTTAATTGCATTTAATCACATTAAAGGACAGACCACCATGTATTAATTGAATGTTCTCTGCTCTGTATGAGTAAATCTTAAGTAAAATAAAAACAACTTTAAAAAGGACTCACCTGGCATGTAGTCCATTACCATGTACAAAAACTTGGAGTCTTGGAAGGCGAAGTGCAGCTGTACTATCCATTCTGAATTGGCATGAGCCATTATGTCACGTTCTTCCCAGAAAAAAGCAGAATCTGATCGTTTTATCATCTCAAACTTACTCAGAAGCTTCATTGCATATACCTGAAGATGCAGAGAACAAATTGTAAGACCATATTTATGCTAACAATGAAATGTGTACAACATTACAGTACAGACAAGCAAATGGAGTATAGTCATTAATTCATAACTTTTATCCAGAGAAAAACAAAGCAATTGATAAAAAACTAACCTTTTGTGTGGATTTGTGTCTTACAAGCTGCACTTCCCCAAAGGCTCCTCTTCCTATAACTTTGAGATTACTAAAATCATCAGCCCGCATACGCAATAGCTCCACATCTTGAATGGAGTCCCGGTCTGACAAGAAGAGAACACAACAGTAAGTTATTAAAATCCTTCAAGTGGAATTACAATCAAATTTCTTTCACCATTAAATACTTAACCTTACAAAAGCAAACTATGTTAGAAATAGAATGTTGAACAACAGACTAATTTCTATTATAATCACAAGTATTAGAAATGTAATTAAGCACCACTGTAAGGATGCAACACTAAGTATTCAGTTATCAAAAGTTTCAATATTCTACACAATTTGATATTCTATATTGATATTGGTATTTTGCTCTCATGAAACTATGGCAAACATAGCATAAAAATGACATTCACGCTATAACAAAAAAAGGCATATGAATTAATTTCTTTATAACACTGATGCCATGTTGAGTCCTTTTGATATCAAAGTATGATATATGATAATACAAAAAATTACCCATCAATATATTACTTGCAAAATGTATTGAAAAAAATAGTAAAATCAACATACATCTGTTGAGAAAAGCCTCCACATTTTTGTTTCTTTTGATGGCCTGATGGTCGCAATCTCCGACCATCGCCTGAACTGCATCCTAAAAATGAAGAACATAGTCAATCAATTATATACATTATTACTACTGTGAGATATATGTAATGTACTATCAGAATCTGATATAAATCACTATCAATAAGTATTAAAAACAATGTTTTACTGTATGACAAAAATGGCACCAAACACACACAAAAACATTTCCCTTACCAACAATGAGTCCACATTGATGACTCCTCGGGGGTTCCTCAAATGAACTTCAAGTTCCCGGACTCGTTGTAGCCGGTCACTATCCGTGATTGCCTCCATCCCTGTCATTGATATGGAAGCATTATGGCACTGTCTATGTGTATTATGTTAATATATATATAATGATATTGTTAAATGACTAAATCTTTCATAAAGCTGACACTAAATAGACCATATTGGCTATACAGGCAGCGCCACACGTGGCCACTCAGTGAACTGTCAAAGCAGTGCTTTCCATAGAACTCAAGTTATGTACTAGAGTGCGTCTGAGGCTGCCTCCAAGATACAAGGCCTTGGTGCCGCCACCGCTTCAAGCCAACGACTGCACACACTTTACTCCTACCCGAATTCCTGAGCCTACTATTTGACATGGAGAAAACTGAAATCGGGTAGGAGTGAAGTGTGTGCAATCATCGGCTTGGGGCGACGGCGGCATCATGGCCGTGTATCCCTGAGACAGCCTCAGACGCACTCTATTCTATAACTTGAACTCTATTGAAAATTCAGCTTGGAGTTGAGTGGCCACGTGTGGCGCTGCCTCTATAGCCAATACGGTCTATTTACAAAATTTGCTGAGACACATAAGCAAAAGGAAAAAGCTACTGGCTATTTTTAGCATCAAGCTGGGTAGGTTAGGTTAGGCTATACATATGGTTACTAAAACCTCTTATATAAAAATTTACTATGTAAACCAGTTTTCCTACGTAATCAAAGTAAGAGGGAGATTCAGTAAGTTTTGTGAAGTACCATATTTCCTGCCACATAAGGCACATTTTCCCATCAAATGTCCTAAAATTGTTCTGCATCCTATACCTAGATAGCACTGAAGAACCAAGTGGCCGGACCAATGGCCAGACTTGCTCCACAGCAGGGGATACTACAATATTCAGACTATCAGTAGAAAATAGCTTGGCCACATTGCTTAAGGAACTTAAAGATATTAAGTGGGACATCATAAGTCTCAGTGAGACTAAAAGGACAGGTGAGGAATTTGTAGCATTGCTTGATTGTAGTTTATGCAGGCAGTGGCTGAGTAGTCAGTGTGTGAGCACGGCATCCAGGAGGCCCTAGGTTCGTGTTCCACCTGCTCCTACAAAACAAGCTGAGAATGACCCAGTCATCGTTGAGTGGCCTAAGACTATCCACATGCTGTCCTGAAGACCACCTAGCAACCCAGACTCTAGATTCTCTCTAAAAGAGGATCAGAGATGAGCTACGGGGGACAGCATCAGCCAAACAAGATGGCACTACTATAAACACTTGCCTGCGCCATAGCGGGCTGGGGGCAATAATAAGGCCCAACCAAGAAAGCCTACTGGTGCCACAGGCAGAGGGGAAAAAAAAATGGTGCAGTGAATTTGGCAGCATACTTTTATAGAATAGCTCTCCAAACTGTCCAAGGTTCTCGCCCTCATCAGTGGGCCATGCTGAAGAAGATTGGTTATTGCAGGCTAAGGCGATCACATTGTCCCAGCAGGGGACGACTTATCCTTTGTTTACAAACACTGCCCCCCTGCCAACATAACACCCCATGCAATTACTCAGTGAGGCATTTGGATAATGCTACCATCTTGGCAAAACTTGGTAGCTCAATTTCAGAATGTTGCACAACGTTGTGTGGCTAAAGGGTCAACTAAACGCAGGGCTGGGAGGAGCCAAGCACATAAGGACAGTACCTAGTAGCATGTGGTGGACTATGTTTACAAGAATTGCTGCAGGACGAATCGGGATGGGTAAAATTTGGGCACAACACTGGGCCTGCAGATTCGTAGCTAGCCATGCTGACCACTACACCATGAAAGCACCTAAACAAACTGACATCACCCCACCTAAACCTAACAGATAGTAACCTATCACCATAAAGTTGTGATGGATGGCTTGGTAAACAGCCATTCCCTTAATCATGACTGAGTAACCTAGATATTAATCCTTCCCTGATGTAAAATGCAACACTTGTGGGGAAAGTAAAACCATCAGTCATGGATCTCACTCACTGGATGGTCTGCATTACTCAGCACTTGCTTTGGGACCAGTGGGCAGCAGGGTGTCAACAGCCCACACCTCAATACCAACACTAACAAGCTGCCCCAACACTACATTCACTATGGCTTTCAAGGGTAATTCCCCACAGAACGGTGATCCCTGCTGACGCCATACGCTCGAAGGGAGAGATAGGCGAGTAGGGCACTGGTCCTCCTTATCAGTGGTCGGGAAACTTGGAATAAAACGTTAATCCGGGTGCAGTGGCAATATCTGGGGCCTCTGGAATTTCAACCCTATACCCTCACAAAACGGTTATCACTCGTGCCACCAAGGGCCTACCAAGCCATCAGATGCGTGAATAAAGTATTTGCCCACGTTAATAACAGCCGAGGAAGTCCTAAAATAAAGTTAATCGTAATGTAATGGGATAAAACGTTAATCCGGGTGCAGTGGCAATATCCGAGGCCTCTGGAATTTAAACCCTATACCCTCATAAAACGTCGATCACTAGTGCCACCAATGACCTACCAAGCTGACAGATACCTCATTAAAGCATTCCCCCACCCTGAAATAGAGTTAATCGTACTATAATGCCCCCCCCCCTCCCCTCCCTCCTGCCCCGCCACACACCTGTCAAATATTCCTCCCCAGTTAGTGATAAGGGAAAATGGCGCTGTTAATACACCCACCTCCCCATTATCCATTTCCCAAGGCACACACGCATCCAGAGATCACGGGAATTAAATCTAGCAAGCAATCGTGAAAATAAAGCCCCAGTTAAGCTATCAGTGAGGAGATAGCCACCTCCCTCACCTGGCGGCCTTGTCACTCTCTCACCTGCCGCCTTTTCTGTCACATCATCCAAGGCTCAGGTGGTGCACGCGGCTCGGGATCAACAGGAAAGCTCTGATATGGCTGAATGGAGTAAATAACAACAAGCCATCCTTCGTAAGAGTCCCACATAAATATGGCCGAAGAGTAACTTGGCCCACAATGCACCAGGGACAGCAGGCACCCCCCGCGGGACCCTGCCTGACTCCCTCCCTGCCCGCCATCTTTGAACCTTCTGTGTGTCCTTAATTTTGCTTTCTGGGGTTTGGTTTGGTTTCAGTGGTTCTTCTTCTTGTTGGGTTGGTTTCTTTCTTGCTTTGCTTCAGTAGTTTTATGTTAGTCACCCTTCTTTCTTGGTTTATTTCTTCCTTGCTCTATTTCTGAACCCTCTGTGCCCTTAATTTTGCTTTCCTGGGTTTTGTTTCTTGCTTTTCTTGCTTGTTTGGTTTTGTTTCAGTGGTCTCTTCTTTCTGGGGTTGGTTTCTTGTTTGCTTTGTTTCAGTAGCTTTATGTTAGTCACCCTTCTTTCTTGCTTTGCTTCAGTGGTACGTCCTTCTTAATTCCTGCTTTGTTTCTTCCTTGCTTTATTTCAGTGGTCTTTTTTTTTGCTTTGTTTCAGTGGCCTTTCTTCTTTCTTGCTTAATTTCTTCCTTGCTTCATTACTGCCTTGCTTTATTTCAGTGGCCCTTCGATTCTTCCTTGCTTTAATTATTTCAGTTGCCCTTCTTCCTTGCTTTATTTCTCTCTTGCTTTATTTCAGTGGCCCTTCTTCCTTGCTTAATTTCTCTCTTGCTTTATTTCAGTGACCCTCGATCTTTTCTTGCTTTATTTCAGAGGCCTAAGTGGCCCAATTCTTTCTTACTGTCTTTCTTGTTTGCTTTATTTCATTGACTTTAGTTCAGTGGCTATTCTTTCTCACTCGCTTTTTTTCTTTCTTTCTATTCTTTCTGCCTTAATTGGGAGGCGGTGGCCCAGTGCATGGTCAGCGTGTGGGCGTGGTGAGCCTGTGGACCTAATTAACTTGATCGAGTCCCACCGAAACATGCTGACAACTTTCAATTATCGTCGAGTGGCGGAAGACTATACCTATAGGCCTACATGCTACAGATCTTCAGTCAACCGTAACTTTGGCGACTTCGTTCAAGTGTGCACCGGGGGACAACATAGACCAAGCAAGATGTCATACTTCACGGGAGACACTATAAATAAAATTCGCCTGCACTCCACAGCCTCGATCCTCTTAATTCGACCTTCATAAACTTTTCACACAACAATAATACGTCCTTCTCGACCTCCACAACCCCAATTACCGACCTCCAGTCCCTCACAACCTTTTCCTCGACTTCCAGTCCCTCTTCCTCGACCCTCAGAGCCCTTCCCTCGACCTCCACAACCTCCTCTTCAACCTCCACAGCCCCTTACCGACCTCCAGTCCCTCACAACCTTCTTCTCGACTTCCAATCCCTCTTCCTCGACCCTCAGAGCCTTTCCTTCGACCTCCACAACCTCCTCCTCTTTGAGCTTTACGTCCTCCTCCTGTACCTCCATATATATAGGTAACCTCCTTCTCGACCTCAAGAATGTACCTAATTCTCGACCTCCATACCCTCGATCATATTAGACCCCTTCCTCCTCGACATCCTCCTCCTCCTCCGACCTCTCTCCACAACTTCCCTTCTCTCCTCCTTCACCACTAACTCTTCCTTAACCCCTCTCCTAGACCTCGACCTTCATAACCTCCTCGACCTCCACAACTTCCTCGACCTTCACAACCTCCTTCTCGCCCTCACAATTAACCTCCTCCTCGACCCATATTACCCTCTCCTCGACCTTCACAACCTCCTCGACCTCCACAACTCCCTCGACCTTATATAACAACCTCCTCGATCTTGACTCCTATACAACCTCCTCCAGAGTCCTCCTCAACTACAACCTCACGTGTCCTTAACTAATTTCGCTATTATAATTAATATGTCACGAAAATCTTTCCTCCCCGTATTAATTTATAGTTAATACTTTTTCGTATAATTGATTCACCTTTAAGTTACCAGCTTGAGCATGTTCGTGGCTATACTTCAATGGTTAATGATTCAGGCATCCCCCAGCATCGACGGTAGTGGTGAGGCGTCTTTTAGTTATAAATTAAAGAACTATATCTGCCTTGATGTACTAATTATCCTTATTTTTCCTATTATTTGTATATTACGCCAAAAGGACGCCGTCATGTGCCAGCTGGACGCGGCAGCGGTGCCAGATAATCGCGCTCACCACTCTGTATTTACCGTTTTTTGACGCGACTGCTGCAAAGAGACATCAGTAACTAACCATATCAACGACAATTATAAGTGAGTCTAGTTACTGGGATGGAGCAGACCGATTTTGGGTGGGAAATCGGGAAATATTAGGGTCTGAGTATGAGGATTTGACAACGTGGATGCGGTGGCCATGTTGGCGCTGCGGCTCGACCCACGCGGCTTACCTGTTTCCAAGTTTTCAAGGTTTTAGTCCATTTGCCTTCACGTATCTGCCTTGATATGTATTTCTGTAACACTAGGAACATTAGCTTATTTGTAGAGTTAGCCATCTGCGTCCGTGGAGTTAACAGGAAGAGGAAAGAGGAGGGTAAAACTGTGTGAAAGGTTAGTAGAAAATATGAAAATTGGTCTCAAGGTCACGGTTGTTGGGGGGGTGGGGGGCAGGAAAGGCTGCCGTGGCGGGGCTGGCAGGAATGGGGTGCCGTGGCGGGGCTGGCAGGAAGGGGGTGAAGTGGCAGGGGTGGCAGGAAGGGGGTGCCGTTTCGGGGCTGGCAGGAAGGGGTGCCGTGGCGGGGGTGGCAGGAAGGGGGTGCCGTGGCGGGGGTGGCAGGAAGGGGGTGCCGTTTCGGGGCTGGCAGGAAGGGGTGCCGTGGCAGGGGGTGGCAGGAAGGGGTGCCGTGGTGGGGCTGGCAGGAAGGGGTGCCGTGGCGGGGCTGGCAGGAAGGGGGTGCCGTGGCAGGGGTGGCAGGCAGGGGGTGCCGTGACAGGGTGTCAGGAAGGGGGTGCCGTTTCGGGGCTGGCAGGAAGGGGTGCCGGAGTAGGGGTGGCAGGAAGGGGGTGTCGTGGTGGGGGTGGCTGGAAGGGAGTGCTGTGACGGGGTGGCAGGGCAGGGGTTGCGTGGCAGGGGTAGCAGGCACGGGGTGCCGTGGCGGGGGTGGCAGGAAGGGGGTGCCATGGCGGGGGTGGCAGGAAGGGGGTGCCGTGGCGGAGGTGGCAGGAAGGGGGTGCCGTGGCAGGAAGGGGGTGCCGTGGCGGGGGTGTCAGGAAAGGGATCCCATGGCGGGGTGGCCGGAAGGGGTGCCGGAGCAGGGGTGTCAGGAAGGGGGTGCCATGGCGGGGGTGGCAAGAAGGGGGTGCCGTGGCGGGGGTTGCAGGAAAGGGGTGCCGTGGCAGGGGTGGCAAAAAGGGTGCAGTGGCAGGGGTGGCAGGAAGGGGTGCTGTGGTGGGGTGGCAGGAAGGGGTGCTGTGGCGGGGGTGGCAGGTGTTGCAGGAAGGGGTGCCGTGAAGGGGTGGCAGGAAGGGGGTGCCGTGGTGGGGGTGGCAGGAAGGGGGTGCCGTGGCGGGGGTGGCAGGAAGGGGTGCCATGGTGGAGGTGGCAGGAAGGGGGTGCCATAGCGGGGGTGGCAGGAAGGGGTGCTGTGGTGGGGGTGGCAGGAAGGGGGTTCCGTGGCGGAGGTGGCAGGAAGGGGTTCCGTGGCATGGGGTGGCAGGAAGGGGGTGCCGTGGCAGAGGTGGCAGGAAGGGGGTGCCGTGGCGGGGGTGGCAGGAAGGGGGTGCCGTGGTGGGTGTGGCAGGAAGGGGGTGCCATGGCGGAGGTGGCAGGAAGGGGGTACCGTGGCGGAGGTGGCAGGAAGGGTGCCGTGGTGGAGGTGGCAGGAAGGGGTGCCGTGTGGAGGTGGCAGGACGGGGGTGCCGTGGCGGAGGTGGCAGGAAGGGGGTGCCGTGGCAGAGGTGGCAGGAAGGGGGTGCCGTGGCGGGGGTGTCAGGAAGGGGGTGCCGTGGCGGAGGTGGCAGGAAGGGGGTGCCATGGCGGGGGTGGCAGGAAGGGGGTGCCGTGGCGGGGGTGTCAGGAAGGGGGTGCCGTGGCGGAGGTGGCAGGTAGGGGGTGCTGTGGCGGGGGTAGCAGGAAGGATGTGCCGTGGCTGGGATGGCAGGAATGGGGTGTCGTGGCGGGGGTGGCAGGAAGGGGGTGTCGTGGCGGGGGTGGCAGGAATTGCGTGCCGTGGCGGGGGTGGCAGGAAGGGGGTGTCGTGGCGGGGGTGGCAGGAAGGGGGTGCCATGGCGGGGGTGGCAGGAGGGGTGCTGTGACGGGGGTGTCAGAAAGGGGGTGAAAAGTTTGAAAAGTCGTAAATATATGTTAATTTTATTTATAACTAGGTTCTAATTAAGGTATCATTTTTCAGATAAAGTTGCAACCTAGTACCCAGCCATCATATTTTCTTGGAACTTACCTGGATGCAGCTTTCTGGAAAAAAGCAGAACACCCTGACAACACTCTTGTTTTACTACACTGGTATGGAATGAATACTGTTTAACACTAAATACTACATATGCAAATGCTTAAGATATAAAGGAGAAGTTCAAGTAACATCAGTATATTCTAAGGCTTGTATTTGTGCTCATTTCCATTTCTTTTGCCTTTAATGGTCCAAGATGTAGATAGACTACTAATGGCAAAGCAATGGGGTAACAGCAGCACAATCCACAACTGCCCTTACTTATGTAAATGGCGCCATGTTGATACAGGGCGACAGGTTTGTTTATGTTTTGGATAAGGGCAACCGACCTTGGTCGTGTGTGATGCACACCCTGAAAAATTGGAGTTGCTGATTGCGCCTACTGCCAGAGCAGTTGAAGGAAAAAGATCCAGTGTGACACCAGCTTGAGACCCCATTCCCATTGGTTTCTGCTCCGAGCACTTTCGTCTAGCAGCGAATAAAGGGAACCCACGCTTGTGTCTTTGACTTATATAAACAGTATGCTTGCACACCAAGTCACCGCTCATAAGCCAAGGCATCTTTAGTGATTTTTTTTGCTCGTAAATCAAAATGCTTATACACTAATTAAGGCACTCGTAAACCAAGGTATTACTGTAGTCAAAATTGCTGAGAAAGTAAAATTATTGTAAACTGGCACCATGACAAGTGAGGATATCAAAAGATACTTCGGAGGCCAAGGTGCACCCATGCATTCCTAGGTCATTACTAAGATTGGTGGTAGCAGCAGTCAAACCAGTATAAATAATGAGAAAAATAACAATTCATCATGTTCACAATGTGCTGGCTTTCAGTCAATAGGTTACCCACATTATCAGTTAAGGGTCCAGTCCCACTTCTGATCTTTTGTTGTTTATGAGATTAAATTTACATAGAATTACATAGATATTCAGACCACACAGACCCTTTGGCCCATACTAGGTGATCTGTTCTTAACCCGTCCGCTGCGATTGGTATGGATTTAGCTTTCACTGGTAGCCTGGTAACATAATTATACTCCCAGGTCTTTTTCTGCCAGTGTGGTGTATAGTGGAGTGTTTCCCATGTGGTATTGGTATGGTGGATATTCCCTCCCAAGGTGCAGGACTTTACATTTTTCTTCATTGAATTGTAGCGGCCACTTTTTGTTCCATTCCTGTAGTTTGGTGATGTCTTCTTGTAGGAAATCTGCAGCCAAGGGGTTAAACCTAAGTGAAATCAAATTGAACTTTATGCCACTAAGACTGCATTTTGACTTTAGAGAATATTAGGTTGAAGGAAATGGTGGTTGAGCTTTTTTTAAATGAATTAGTTGTACGTACTGCACTGGATCACTGAAGGTGGGAGTTTATTCCATTCTCGAACTACATTTGTGAAGAAAAAATTGGTGCAGTCTGAATTCATTTGTTTACACTCAAGTGTTGTGCCGTTATTTCTCAGTCGGAAAGTGGCATCAGTCAAAAACAATTTTGATTTGTCCATATTCGCAAAACCATGGAGTATTTTGAGATATTTGATCAGCTTTCCTCGGAGGTGACGTTTCTCATGAGAGAACAGCTTAAGGGATGAGAGCCTTTCATCATAAGGTTTGTCAGGGCTGTATGTCAGCCATGACAAATGGGTTTATTTTGTAACCAAAAATACACGTTAACAATGATTTTTGAGTGCAAAAAAAAATTGTTGGTGGTGCAAGGGTATGAGAGGAGCAAGCTAATTCACACCCCATGTTGATTTGCTACCCTCATAATCATCTCAAATTTACCCATTTCTCAGCCACTCATAGCTTCAAGTTTGCCGAAGCAGACTGGTCAACTACACAGATTTTCATATCTCTGTAAAACTTCTAACTTATCTATGTACAACCTTCTGCCTATATTGGATATAGGTATACTATAGTCGGGTCACCCAAGTCTGAAGTGAGCATTATCTTGTGCAGGCAACCTGGTGTCACAACTTGTCCGATTTCGTGGATACTGTATGCTAGCCTGTGCATAGGAAACAGTTGTCACTGTCAATAATATGCAGGCAGCAATAACAAATAGCGTTAATTATAGTAGATTTTGAGTTAAAAAATATTAGTAATGTTGCAAACAGCTGTTTTATTAATATAAAGCTTGCTAATTTTTCTCGGTGGTGGACAGCTTCAAGGCTGATTAATAATCATAATCAGCGATCTAGTAAATTAACAAAACACCTATTTGCGACATTACTAATATTTTTAACTCATAATCGACTATAATTGACGGTATTTGTTATTACTGCCTGCATATTGTTGACACTGACGATTGTTACCTCGTGTAGGCTAGCATGCAGTATCCATGAAATCAGACACGCTGTGTGACAGCAGGATGCCAGCACATGATAATGCTCACTTCAGACTTGGGTGAACTGACTATAGCTGTTTTCATTTTTGCACTTCCCCACCACCACTTCCATGATGAAGTGGTTAGCACACCTAGCTATGAATCTGGGTCTGGGTTTGAATTCTGGTCTGGGCAGTTGGTGCACACCCAACCCAGCTGTTCATGCTCCCTATTGGGCTGATCGCTAAATGGATACTTTGGGAAACCTAGGGAACATAAACTGTGGTGACCCGGATGTTGCACTTGTTCTGTATCCCGGGGTAATTAGTCTTAACCCTCCACAGGCTCAAGGGTCAGTGAGACAGAGATGAGCACCATAGTCACGCGCAGCTATAGCGTATGGTCCCAACTTTAGCTTTTACTTTCTCAAATTCTGATAATTTATTTCCTCACAACCTCACCCATTTTGAGATCAGATAGCCATGGCCACATTATGTATCCCAGTTGAGATTTGAAACTGATTATTAAACTCATAATAACTGACTTAACCAGTGCTACCATAATAATGAGAAAATCAGTTTCTATAAAAGCTTTCCTTTCACTTTATACATGCATGGCACTTGCTACAAACATTCATGATTAACTTATTCATATGCCTTCTTGAGATGCATGAATATAAGGGACAACTTTTTTCCACACATTCAATAATTTATCTAAATGTAAAAATTGTTCATGTAACCCCTGCCACCTCTGAAGCCCTTGTTCATCACTAACTGTCACCTAGTATATCTTGTACTCTGGCTCTGATTCTTCCATACTCCTTCTGCCACGCTCAACAAACTAATAAAATGATAGTTGCTCACTGTTCATCCTAAGGAAAGGTCTTAATAACCATGTAATATTACACAGACTGTGCAAGCATTTCTAAAGTATCTCTACGCCCTTCTGATAATTTTTAGATTCACACCAACCATTGCCATTTTGATGTCATAATGATAGTAATAGTGATAAGAATAACAACTGATATATATATTTTTTTTCTTGACTTATGTCAGAGCTGGACTGGATGGCAGAATTAATCAGGAAGAATATACACCAATGTAAGGCCTGTGGGTGCTCTTTCTCTCGCAATACCAACCTGCAGCAACACATGACTACCCATACCCCAGAGGAAAACATGTTATATGGTGACATTTTCTCCCACAATACGTTCACCATTCAGAATGAAATGCAGAGGCCAAAGCAGAAGATTGCCTGTCCGGTATGCCCAAGGATATATGTGTTCAGGGGGAACTATATAAGACATCTAATAACTGCTCATGGTATTATTGAAAAAAATGGCACTCCATACAGTGGCATCCATCCAAAAGTGGGTAATAGGCAGGGAGATCAAGATGTTTCTGAGAGGGAAACAGTGAAGGCTCCAGATTCCTCAAGAAACCATGTGTTCAAGAGTGGAAAGAATGCACATTTTGGGCCACTGAACCTAGAGCAGGAAAAGAAAGTGAAGAAAAGAGGGAGACCACCAAAGGGGAGATGCCGTAAAAATGAGTCTGTCAAAGAGGTTGGTGAAGGGGTAACAGTGGAGGCTGTGGAGTCTTCAAAAAGCCTTGTGGTCAGGAGTGAAAAGGAGGTTCATTTTGGACCAGTAAATCCAGAGCAAGCAAAGAAAGTGAAGAAAAGAGGGAGACCACCAAAGGGGAGATTCTGTAAAAATGAGTCTGTCAAAGAGATTGATGAAGGGGTAACAGTTAAGGCTTCAGAGACTTCAAAAAGCCATGTGGTCAGGAGTGAAAAGGAGTTACTTCTTGGACCACTGAATCCAGAGCAAGTAAAGAAAGTGAAGAAAAGGGGGAGGCCACCAAAACGGATGTGCTTTGAAAATGAGTCTGTCAAAGAGGTTGATGAAGAGGGAATAGTGAAGGCTCCAGAGACTTCAAAAAGAAATGTGGTTAAGAGTGAAAAGAAGGTACATTTTGGACCACTGAAACCGGAGCAAGCAAAGAATGAGAAGAGGAGACCACTGAAGCAGAGATACCTTGACAAGGAGTCTGTGAAAAAGAAATATGAGTGCCCAGAGTGCAAGAAAAGGATGACACAATCCTCAACCTTGTTGGCTCACATGAGGATTCACACGGGGGAAAGACCTTATCGATGCTTAGTCTGCTGCAAGACTTTCACGTTCTATCAGTGTCTATGGAATCATTCTTGGCGCCACAAAGATATGAAGTCCTTTCCCTGCGACAGGTGTCCTAGGACATATCGCTACTATCAGTGCCTCTGGACCCATTACAAGACCCACACACATGAGAAGCTTTTCACGTGTGCAGTTTGCAAGCTTAGGTTTGCAACATCAGTGCAGCTAAATCGTCACAGGAAGAAGCATCCTGAGAAGAGGGAAGGTGATCACAAAAATAATAGGAGCAAATGCCTCAAGACTGCTAAGGTAAATGAAAGGCCATTCAAGTGTAAGGTATGTGCCAAGAAGTACAGACTAAAGATATCTCTAGTATCTCATGAAGAAAAATGCTACTCAAAGACACAACTTTCCTTAAATAAGAACAGTAATTGTAATGGGCCATCTGATATACTAGTAAAAAGTGGAACAAAAGGCGTAGACCAGAACCAGAAGAGGGGTCGTGGAAGGCCCAGAAAATTTACCAAGCCAACAGTGGAAAGAAAGGTTTTTGTTGACCCCCAAACATTGGAGTATTGCTATAGAAAACAGCAGGATACTTGTTTTGCTTGTAAAAAGGTAAATAAAAACTGTGTGTGTCATGATAGATGCAGAGGTAAAAACAAAGAAAATAGGAAAATGGGTAAATCCAGGAAGTGTAATGGCTATAAGAAAACCACAGAGGCATTACTGCGTATTTCAAAGAGACGGAATGAAAAGAAAATTGCTGAGCCATTGTTGCGTAAATCGAAGAGACTGAAAAGGGAGAAGTCAGTGGTGTCCGGGTGTGAGACATATGACCAGCCATCCACTGGTGCCACTGAACAAAATCATCTCCTGAATTGTCGTCCAGAGACCAAACCATATAGTTGTTCACATTGCAGCAAGAGCTTTAAGAGTCAGACCTGGCTGTCGAGGCACCGAAACTTAGCACACAGTGATACACAAAAGGAAACTTCTCACACAAAGAGATTCAAGAACTCCAGATTTAGAAAGAAACAGAGAAATAAAAGTGTAGAATACAAGTGTTCATGCTGTGGCACTGTCTTTATCTCAAATGATGATTACAAGAAACATACTGCATTTGTAAGTTGTTTATGTGGCCAACAGTTCCATTGTGGTTATATTTTCTGCTTCCACACTTCAACATGTGGTAAACATGATGTTTCTGTTACGGAAGAGAGGGGAGACCAGAACTCTGAAGATACAAATGCTAGCTCCAGTAAGGAAGGAAACTTTCCTTGTCAACAGGATACTTGGCAGCCAGAAACCAACAGTAAATCTTCCCAGATGTATCCCAACTGTATTCCACTAGTAACTGATAGTAATGACAGTGCCCTCCTTCCCAGTTCTGACCATTATCAGTCTGAAGAATGGGTCTGGCAGCTACTCAACACAGCAGAGAGAGAGTTAGTTGCAAATGGAATCATTATCGAGACAGAACCGAATGTTGCAACAGAAGCTGCAGAGAATCCTCAGTTTGACCAAGAAAATTTTGTGGAATCAGAGTTGCAAAATGTACCTCAGCCAGATCAGGAAGCAGATATCTGTATTCAAAGCAGCAGAAAGCTTCCTGGAAATAGACAGAAGTTTCAATGTATAATTTGTAGTCAGGGATTTTTTTATGAATCTGAGCTAGCCAGCCATAGCTTGAGTCATATGAAAGATAGTTTTTGAAAAGGTATATGTGAAACATGTTCAGTTATATTAGGAATTACAAAGAACTCATATGTTTGTGAAAACTTGTTTTTTCTTAAAGTGTAAGTATTTTTACAATAGTGTTTTTATGTAACTTGTGAAGCTGTTTTGTTTGAATAAGGATTATCAATAGCTGGCATAAGCTAGATATAGTATATCTTGTTATGTAATGTTTTATTCAGCAGAGGTGTTAATTGTATGGATGAACATTGGTTTAATTAAAGGAGGAATCTTGGTCAGAATATGAGCAATGAATGAATTTTTCAATGTATTGGGTTAAATGTGAAAAACCATAGGAACATCATAATTCCCAGAGCCCTTCCTCTTTAGCATTACCACCGATAACCTGTTTTCAAGTGTACAGTTAAGTTCATGTGTTTGGGATGTTCATGTTCACCCCCATTCAAATTTACACTTTTCTTTATACTTTTATGGAACTTTGACTTATTATGACAGCAGATCTTGTTTCCCTACAGAATTTCTCAAGTATGAATAATGTAATGCATGCGAAAATTAAAGGAATCAGGAATAACTTTTTTGGTATGACAAAGATGTGCAGTTGATATGGAAATAATACACAATGAAATTGGTTTTGTCAGGTTCAAACATCTTCAGTTACATTATAGTGTGTATCTTAAATTCAAATATACAATGAAATTATTCCTGTCCCACATTTTTATTTGTAAAGGAAATATGTAGTTTCCCATTTTTTTTCGGGTTTTAACTTTACAACATACTCTGGTATGCTTACAGACATATATAGGAAATTGATGAGGAATACATTTTATTAAGCCTATAGATAATGCGTAGTTAAGGTTAATATATTATATATATATATATATATATATATATATATATATATATATATATATATATATATATATATATATATATATATATATATGTGTGTGTGTGTGTGTGTGTGTGTGTGTGTGTGTGTGTGTGTGAGGTTCCAGAGGATAATTTAACATTCCCTGAATGAGGCACTCATGCACCACTGCCTCCCAACTGTAAGGTTGAGTGGCGTGACCTAACCACTATGGGACAATTCTGAAAGTCGGATTTAAAGTTCGAAACACCAATTGAACCACTCGACCAACAACAATTAATAATCATAGTAATCTTCAAAAGTGCCGAAAAACTGCCGGAAGCAGCTTCGGAATAGGCTTTAGATCAGCGAATCTTATCTCGATGACGAACGAAATGAAGACTGGCTCCCTTAGGATCCTCGGGAACCATTATAAATATCAGGTTGTGGCGTGAATAATTTCAAATATGCAAAACATTTAGAGCAACTTTGTGGAGCACAATCCCTCGCCCCTCCTAAAAAAAAAAAAAAAAAAAAAAAGGTGGAAACCTGACAATTATTAGCAGCTATCTTGTCGCTTGCTTTTCGCTCCCGTCAGTGATAAGTGACGGCCAATGGTTTACAAACGTGGGAAAGACAAAAGAATTATATATTTGATAATGTAGCTTAAATGTGGATACTGCTAATGAAGAAATCTGATCCGTCAAGCACGAATTCAAATAGTTCAGTGTGTGTATGATTATGTTGAAAGATAATCGGAGGTATTATAATGTCACGTTGTGTCCGAGGACTAAGCGCTTTGCTGATGTGTTGAGGCAGCAGCTGTGAACTGAGTGTAGCTACGTACCATGGTGTCTGCCCAGGGCACGCTAGCTACAATTATGCTGCTGCAGGGGAGACGGGCTACTCATCACACTTTGCTTGGACGGTAGACTTGTGGGGTGTGGTATAGGTGTCACACAGTGTTTGGTGGGGTGCAGGGGTTGTCCTGTGGCTGGCGTGGCTGTGTGGCGCAGGCTGGCATCAGGGGTTGGCGGGTGGTGGTGGTGGTGGTCGCTCGATACAAGACAGTTCACCCCGGCAGGCCCTGTGAGTGGTACCGTTGTGCTCGCGTCCCGGCTCCGAAATCCTCAGGTCATCTCTGCTACAGGGAATTACAGCTCTTCTCAAAACTAAAGGTGAGTCGTATTTACGAATGTTCATCGTAAGTGATGTGATTCAACTTTGCTTAGTCCTCCCGGGAAGGATACGTAGGTAAAACGTGGGAAGTTTGACAGGCGTGAGTAGCAAGCCGGTCTTTGTTACACGGGAGGAATAAGAAAGATGTGACTGGTATTTCTTTTGTGTTATGGGTCCTGTATCCATGTGCCCCTTGCCCATGTCCTCGCCGACTTGCCAGGGCCCGTGTATGCTACTGCCACACCAGCAGGAGGATGTGTGGAGGATATTTATTGAGGGGAGGTGTGGCGTGCTGGTGCAGCGGGAAGCACTAGGCGGCAACTCGCACGGGGTGGGGGGTTGGATGGCACTGTACAATTTGCTGTATTTGCGGTATCTTTTCACATATGCCGATTTCCGCTCGTGAGGATTGTCGAATGCATAGTTTCCAATATGTGTTAGCGACTACATTATGCATAGTTTCTTGTGATTAATAGTTTCTTTGTGTTTTTCGATTCCAGTGGGTTTTGTTTTGTTCTGAGGGTAACGCAGGATGGAAATATTGAATGATGGATGTGGGATATAATTCATAACGCCTCACTGAGGGTCTTAAAATAATTTCGGATAACAGCATTTGTAGAAGATCAATTTATTTGACATGTGACAACTATCGTGCCTCTCATTGAGGGAAAACGTCTTAGAAAGGTACTGTTCAGTCATTAATAAATTCATTTTGACTTAGATTCTCCTGCACCCGGGAAATAATTCCGTGTAATATCTGTTTTTATGAATAGGAGAACCCTGGCTTATTCCTCTTCCCTCCGCCCAGCCAGTCTTTTACCCAGTCCATTGTTTCCCACCTTCTGTCATTAAAATGTCGTTCGTTATTATTATTATTACTCCGCCTTATCTCACTTTTCGAAAACAAAACGTGTGTGTGTGTGTATGTTCACACACTGTAGCCACACAAGACATCCCGTCATCCTGCGACACACGCCACGCCGCCCCAGCCTCCCTCTGCCGCCCCCCGCCTCCCGCCCTCGCCTGGGGCCTGGCGGGGCTGTGGACGGGGTGGGGTGGAGGTGGTAACAGACGCATCGTGGTCGAGGCTTGGGACGTGTTCGTGACCTTGAAACTTGTCTGGGATTTACTCCATTTTTACGGAGTCTGGGATCCCTTCCTTGCGGCACGCTTGGGACGGCAAAGGGCCATTTCTCTCCCCTTATGCCAGATTTGTTCATTATCTGGAAATAGACAACGTGAAAGTTTGGCTATTGATTCTTCAGTATTTGTATGACTAGCTTTGGGAAAATCCATGGCTAGTTCTCTCCTTGTACGAATTCCTTTGCTCCGGATTAGGTTAATGCAAAAGATTGATGACGTGCACAAAACCCATGTGGAAGGTTGATTATTTTTCCCGTCATTTCGGAGGCCATAACTCAAAACATCGTACTTTTCAGCGCGAAAATAATGTGAATGTAGGTATACTAATGTGCTTAATTCAGCTGATTAGCCAGTCCCTAATTGCCTATATCAATGGAGACAGGCAGCAAGATTAGTTATTCACATTCACCCGTATTAATTTGCATCTTATCCCCCTGAATGGCTTTCGCGTTTCGGTCGCTACTAATTTATTCCAAAGGGCTGTGGCTGTGACGGTGACAATACCCATTCATTAGTGTAAACTGTAAAGTATGGCCTGTATTCTTGCTCCCCCATATATATATTGTTTGTCTGCGTACGGGGAGAGAGAGAGAGAGAGAGAGAGAGAGAGAGAGAGAGAGAGAGAGAGAGAGAGAGAGAGAGAGAGAATACACTTATTTACAATTCAAGAGTATTGATTCCAGCACCGAGTGACATGGGGGTGCTAGTAGGCAGAGAATTCCCCTTGACTCCCTTCCTGCTCACCTTATATCCTCCTTTCCCCTCCTTTCCTCCATCCAACTCCCAATCCCTCTGATCCTTCCTTTCCCCTACCCCACCCATTTTCCACTTCCATACTCTCACGTGGATTCTTTCGCCGTAGTAACACAACACAACCGTCGCTCCTGTCTGTCATTTTGCCATGCCTTAGTTTATCGCATATGTATGTTTTGCATCATGTATGTTCAGCAAGGTGAAGTAGGTGCTAGAATTTCACGTTCCTGTACGTTAGCTCGGGTGATAAACAGTGGGTGGGAGAGCCATTGTTAGTTAAGTGCTTTGGTTCCCCGTTTGTAAGAGGAACAACATAAAGTCAGTGTGAATTAATTTAATATGTGGAAGATTGCTAAACTATTATTCGGATGTTGATGCTGGTGATGTTGAGTTCTCGTCTGTTTCTTATATTTTCGACTGCTCTGCCTGTGTTGTCTTCCGTGCCTGGGTGATGTGATGGGTGGTGCTGGCATTTTGGAGCAATTTTTAACGTTTTCCTACCCTTGTTATCCTGCATATTCTGGCTTCGTATGCATTGTTTGGTGATTGCAGCATTAGGGGAAAGAGTAATTGTGTGTGTGTGTGTGTGTGTGTGTGTGTGTGCTCCCCGGCCTTCCTCAGCATTCAGTCCGCTTGAACAAGGTCGTGTCGCCCTTGACCCTGGAGTCTTGGGGGGGAGAAGAAGGCCTTTGGTAAATCAATAAAGTGCCTTGTTGGGTAGCTTTAATATTACGCTACCTCTTCTCCTTTGCTCTCTCTCTCTCTCTCTCTCTCTCTCTCTCTCTCTCTCTCTCTCTCTCTCTCTCTCTCTCTCTCTCTCTCTCTTTCCCGTAACTTCATTGCCAAGTTTGGCCACCATGAATCCGTGACCAGATTGGACACCCTCAGAGAGACTTTTCAGCCTGGCAAAGTAACCGGAAGAAAAATGTTTTTAATCACAAAGTAGAAGCCGACTGGTCGGCAGGATCACAAGCCGCGCGCGTGTCTGTTGCCCCAACCTTGCCCCTCTTTACTTGACACACACACACACACACACACACACACACACACACACACACACACACACACACTATTACAGCTGACGATCATGAGTTCAGAATGGGATCAGAGCTTGGGTAATTATTACGTTTCACACCGAGTTTTTTTTTTTTTTTTTTTACAGCAAAGGAGACAGCTCAAGGGCACAAAAAGTAAACATTAATAAAAAAAAGCCCGCTACTCGCTGCTCCTAAAAAGAATCCAAAGAGGTGGCCGAAAGATAGGTCAGTTTCGGGAGGAGAGGTGTCCTGATACCCTCCTCTTGAAAGAGTTCAAGTCGTAGGCAAGAGGAAATACAGATGAAGGAAGATTGTTCCAGAGTTTACCAGCGTGAGGGATGAAAGAGTGAAGATGCTGGTTAACTCTTGCATAAGGGGTTTGGACAGTATAGGGATGAGCATGAGTAGAAAGTCGAGTGCAGCGGGGCCGCGGGAGGGGGGGAGGCATGCAGTTAGCAAGTTCAGAAGAGCAGTCAGCGTGGAAATATCGATAGAAGATAGAAAGAGAGGCAACATTGCGGCGGAATTTAAGAGGTAGAAGACTATCAGTATGAGGAGGAGAGCTTATGAGACGAAGAGCCTTTGCCTCCACTCTGTCCAGAAGAGCTGTGTGAGTGGAGCCCCCCCACACATGAGATGCATACTCCATACGAGTATAGGGAAAGTCAGAAAATAACCTGCCTGAATATCTTGTATGTTGAAAAGTAGATGTAAAAATTTCAAATAGCGGGAAGCTCGTCTTTTCGGCTCATCAGAGTATATTATAGGTATCATAAACGTTAAAGAAATATTCATTATGATAAATGTAAAAACGAAATTTATTAATTGATAAGTAGCTATTTATATGCGTATTATTCAGGCAATGGAAATTAAGAAATATAGCTATTATAGTTAATATGGAGAAATATGGCATCCCATAATCCCCGCATTTGATTATAATCCTCTAAAACAAATATTTGGAACCGTTATGTATCCCTAAAACGTTCCTAAAAACTTTATCAATTTGTTTTTCTTTATGATAGAGGAAATGACTACGTTGGGGAAACATGGTAATTTTAGGAAGCCATTCGACCCCTTTTATCCCTCCCTTGGGCGCGACGCTCCCCTCCAAGGCGCGGCAACCCTATACCTTAGATTATGATCAGCGTCAGGGTTTGGTCTTTACGCTGGCGGGGGACTGCTGAGGTGTGGGAGGAGGGTCTCGGGTTACGGAACTTTCCCTTAGCGTATTGGCGTGTTGCTCGTTAGGTTACGTGTCTATGTGTAGGGTTATCAGGGAATTGCGTCTTTAAACGTTACATATAGAACTCCCGCAAATTTATGGGTCCCAGAATGTGACGCCAGTGAGAGGGGAAGGCTGTGGCTACGTAGTTTTCTGTATTGGTGTGTTTCGTTTGGTTACGTGTCTTTATGTATCAGCGAATTGGGTTTTAGAACGTTATAGAACTCGCAAATTTTCGGGTTCCAGAATGTGACGCCAGTGAGGGAGGGGAGGCTGTGGTTGTGTAGTTTTTGTTTTCTGTATTGGTGTGTTTCGTTTGGTTACGTGTCTTTATGTATCAGCGAATTGGGTTTTAGAACGTTATAGAACTCGCAAATTTTCGGGTTCCAGAATGTGACGCCAGTGAGGGAGGGGAGGCTGTGGTTGCGTAGTTTTGTTTTCTGTATTGGTGTTTTTCGTTTTGTTACGTGTGAATGTGTATCAGGGAATTGCGTCTTTGAACGTTATAGAGCTCTCGCAAATTTACGGGTCTCAGAATATGACGCCAGTGGGGGAAGACTGTGGTTACGGAATGTTTTTCTTATTGGTGTCACTTATTAGGTTATTTAGTTTTGTGTATCAATGACTTTTTTTGGTGTTGGTCTTATTATGGAAGGTATGAGGGAGGGAAAGGTTATTACAGATGCAGCGTTTCTCGTGGGACTGTTCTGCATGCAAGATACGGTTGTCTCAAAATATTGTACTTTAAACACTGGGAGCTATAATATAAAAAAGTTGATACCAAGTTTGTTACTGTATACGCAAATTATCGGAGAAAGTGACGACGTGATAATAGGATAAGAAACTGATGATTGCGGATTGGGGTTTATCTTGTGACCTAAAATTGTGTATCCTGTTAATTTTTCTACATAATCATTTTCACGTATTTAACTATAAGTATATAACTGATGATTGTGGATTAGTGTTTATCTTGTTACCTAAAAATTGTGTACCCTGTAATTTTTCTACATAATCATTTTCACGTATTTAACTATTTAAGTATATAACTGATGATTGTGGATTAGTGTTTATCTTGTTACCTAAAAATTGTGTACCCTGTAATTTTTCTACATAATCATTTTCACGTATATAATAGTTTCTTGAGGTCTTTTTTGTGTGTGTGTACGATGAATTAGTAATTTTTTTTTATCTCGCTTCCTTTCTCCACCTCCTCTTCCTCCAACTTCCTCCTCCTCCTTACCCTCCTCCCCCACCACTTCTCTCGCCCCCCAGAGCCCCTTCAGAGCACGTGTTTGAGTATTAGGAGAGAGAGAGAGAGAGAGAGAGAGAGAGAGAGAGAGAGAGAGAGAATATCTACTTTACTACACGTATGCCAACGGGATTAATTAATGAGGGTTCTTTCTCAATTATAAGTACCTAATAAAATATGAGGGCCCAGAGAGAGAGAGAGAGAGAGAGAGAGAGAGGAAGGAAGTAAGGGGAGGAACATGACTCTTCTCTCCTCCTCTTGGTTTATCAAGGAGGAACAAGTAGACACTCAGACTTGTATTTTGACTGCTGGCCATACGAGGAGGAGGAGGAGGAGGAGGAGGAGGAGGAGGGGGGGGGTCAGAGGAGCAGGAGGAGGCGAGAGAAAACGAAAAAAAAGAAAAACGTGAATCAGAGTGAATCAGAAGTGGGAGAAGGAGGAGGAGGAGGAGGAGGAGGAGGAGGAGAGGGGAGATGAGACGATTATGGAGGAAGAGGAGGAGGAGGAGGGTAAGGAAACGTGAAGGAGGAATGGGAGGGACGTGAAGGAGATCTGAATGGAAGAGGGAGAAAGGAAGTAGGGGAACAAGAGAGAGAGAGAGAGAGAGAGAGAGAGAGAGAGAGAGAGAATGCAGTCCCTCAAGTTTATATAAGACGCCCGTGTTTGTTGGGAGAGGAAGTTTAGTACCTTTCACCACCACCATCACCACCACCACCACCACAATTGCCATCATTACCACCATCACCACCAGAATTGCTGCCATCACCACTACCACCATCTCCAAACTAGCGCCCATCACCACCACCACCATCTCCAAACTAGCGCCCATCACCACCACCACCATCTCCAAACTAGCGCCCATCACCACCACCATCATCTCTAAACTAGCTGCCATCACCACCACCACCACAATCAAAATCACCACCACTATAATTACAATCACCACCATTTCCTGAGTCACCTCCATCACCACCGCAACAAGAACATCAACCTCCCTCCCTCTCCGCATCTTCACCACTTCATCACAATCAGCACCGCCAGAACGGGCTAAAAAACTAATTACTTAAACAGAGCCGAATCATTGCCAACACGCACTTAATTGTAGTAGTAGTAGTAGTAATAATAGTAGTAGTAGTAGTGGGTGTTATTGATGTAGTAGTTGGAGAAGAAGCAGTTATTCTTTCACCAGCAGCGAAGGTACATCCGCTGACGAAGTTATGAATGGAATAGCTAATGAGCAAATTGACGCTTGTACAAACTAACGAACGAAAACGGGCATATTATAACCGGACGGATATAGACAGACACACACAGACAAACGATGTACTAACGAGTGAACGAATTACCAAACGAAGACAGGCTAAGAAGCGGACGGAAATACACAAGCATGCATATCTACTGACGACGAAGGAACTTTATGAACGGCCGGACAGATACAGACATGCAGGGCCTTCCTTCCCCCTCTGTCTCTCTCCGGCATAGGACCTCAGATGTTGCGCCGACTAAACGAAACTTTCCAACTTTTCCATGCAGGGCAGACGGACGAATCTTATGAACAGACTAACTTATACAGACAGAAAAAGCAGACAAACGAACAAACTTAAGGACGGACCTACGAACAGCGGGGTAGTGGCGTCGTTGGCTACAAGGTCGTCAGCCCCTCTGGCGGAAACACAGCCATGACGAGGCAAGCGGGAATCTTACGAGGAGGAGGAGGAGGAGGAGGAGGAGGAAAAAAAAGGATGGAATTTAAACGGTAGCACTGTTACTACTTCATGAACTACTATTATCATCATCCTCTTTCTCTCTCTCTCTCTCTCTCTCTCTCTCTCTCTCTCTCTCTCTCTGCTGGCGTGGGAACAAGCTCAAATTTGATTTCAAGAACTTTTTTCATTATTTTCTATCCCGTCCCTCCCCTTTTGTACCCTTCCCCTCCTCGCTTCTTTTCTCTACTCTCCTTTTTTCTCTCCCCTCCTCTCCTCTTCTCTTCTCTCCTCTCCTGTCCTCCGTTTCTTTATTCTCCTCATGTTCTGTCCTCTCTGTTTCCTTTCTTCTCTCCTCTTATTTCATGCCCACTCCTCTTCCTCCCTCTCCTCTCCTCGCTTCTTTCCTCACCTCTCCTTTCCTCTCCTTTCCTTATTTTCCTTCTGTCCTCTTCTTTCTTATGGTCACCTCTGCTCTTATTACGTGTCCACTCTTTTTCTCCCTCTCCTCTCCTTTCCTTTCGTTTCCTCCTTTCCCCACCTCTAATCGTCCTTTGTTGGGGTAGCAGGGAGGAAATCGGGGTGCGGAGACAGGTTTTGCGCGGCGTGGGAAAAAAATCGTGGGTCAATCTTCTCGTTCTTGTTTTTGTTATTCTTCTTTCTCGTTCTCGTCATCATTGCCATCATCTTCATCATTATCTACACTACTTCATATTCTTCCTCTTCCTGATGAATGTTCCTCCTCCTCCTCCTCTTCTTCTTCTTCCATGACGCAAGAGTAAATTTTTGCGGGTCATGTCCTTTGTATCCTTCTTTTTCTCGTTTCCTGTAATTTTCTCTCTCTCTCTCTCTCTCTCTCTCTCTCTCTCTCTCTCTCTGTCCTCTAGAAGTTCATATTTGAGTCCATTCTGTCCCTCTCTTTCATGTCCTATCCTCTGAGGCCTCAAAGCCGCTTCCTCTCTCTCTCTCTCTCTCTCTCTCTCTCTCTCTCTCTCTCTCTCTCTCTCTCTCTCTCAAGTAAAGTGTTCATTTTTTGAGCCGTCAGTTTCTTCTTCTTTTTCATGTTCTATCCTCTGGGACCTCAAAGCCGCTTCCTCTCTCTCTCTCTCTCTCTCTCTCTCTCTCTCTCTCTCTCTCTCTCTCTCAGAGGCCTTTTAGACTGCTCGCTACGTGTCCTTTGAAGGCATAATTTCTCTTGGCCAAAAGCAGAGAAAATGAATGAATGGATGAAAGTGAAATTATGCCGATAGAGAAGAAAAAAATATAGTAACCAGTTTGTAATGTCTGGGAGAGTTTTGTTGCTCCTCATTGTTATTGTTTTGGTTGGTGTTGCTGTTGTTAGCCAGCTCGTTGAAATACCTTTTGTCATATTATTTACATCGTTGGATTTTTATAACTGACAACACGAAGTATTTTTCTGCTACATGGTTTCCTTATAAGAGTCTGTATAAGGGGTATTAACATTGTCCTGCAACACGTAACGAAGTCTCTCTCTCTATCTCTCTCTCTCTGGGGTGGCGGGGTTCACGGTCACGTGCGGGGTGGAGTGACTGGTGTTCCGCGGGGCTCCTGGGGCTGACGTGGGGCTGGGGCTGGGGCTGGTGTGTCACGGCAGACCCTGAAGACTGTGGGCGGCGGGTCGGGCGGTGCAGCAAGTAGCACTACGCCGCTGCGATCAATGGCATGAGCATCTCCCCCTCGCAGCTCATTCCGGCCCCTTCGTCTGGACTGCCGCCGTGGCCACGTTTCCTGAACTGAGGACGCCTGTATAGCGGCGCAGGGTGGGGAGGTCCTTGGGTGTTGGGTTAGTCCGTCTGTCTGTCTGGTTCGTCGTGAACTTGGCCTTGGGCTGGGAACGCTGGATCCATTAATCAATCAAAGTCTGTGCCGATCTTCACCACGCCGAGCCACGCCCCGCGCCGCCCCGAGAGTGTAGAGCTTCTTGCTGGCTCGCTGGCAGCACTGCAGGCCTTGGGGATGAACACGTCTGAGGAGAGTGACTCGGGTTTGCAGTGGCCGCCTGATGACTTAATAAGACTTTAAATCGTTGTAGATCTGGTCACGTCAGTCTCTCAGGCAATGACCCGCGGAGGAACAGTAAGGACGGAGTGACGTCCACGTCCTGCGTCACAAGTAGCCTGTGAGGGCTGGAGGTCAGCCGTGCACGGAGTGTCGCGCCTCAGCGGTTACGAGCTATGTTGAGGCTGGGGACAGTGTACGTGCCTGCATGCATCATCGGGAGGCTGGCACGGGACTCACAGCTGTCAGCTTTCTGCACCACTTACACCGTACGAGAGTGGAACAATCAGATCATTCACGGCCGCCGAGTATGGGACCGAGGACAGTCACGACCCAAGGGTCCTCATCCTCAGCCATGTATATAGTGTCCCAGCCACAGCAGAAGGGAACACGATGCGTCACTCCCGTCCTGCGTGGCAGCCCTGCATGCCTCTCAAGGGGACGCCGCAGATTAATAAGGAGCACACCGCCCCTCGCCTCCAGCCCGTGGTTGTCTGGGTCCCTCCATGCTCCGACCAGCCAGTCAGTCATTGCGGTTGTGGCCTCCTGGCGGTGCGTGGTGATGCTGGGGACCCACAAACCTGCAGCCCCGCCAAGCGAGCCATGACGGAAGCGGCCATGTTGTCACGGCGCCACACACAAAGGTCACCGCGGTTACTGACCACTCACCTGGTGGCCGGCCGGGCCGCGCAATGTTACTGGCCCGTGCGTGGCCGTTTGCTTGATTTGATAATTGAATCATGAAATATATTGCTTTTAGAAAGCTCAAATCACGACAAAAAGTTTCTTTTTACATTTTACATATACCAATCCACTTTTTATGATTTTTTTTTAATAAAAAGGAATGTTAGAAAATGAAAAGCAGTTTTACTGGGTTTAAATTGTAAGGTAACGATGACAGTAATGATGTACGCTAAAAGCACGATGGAGCTGTTACAATCACCCTCATCACCAGCATTATGTCCCTAGCACCTCAGTGACCGCCTCTCCGCCCGCGTCCCGTGCGTGCCGTGCCTGACGCACCGCCGTGGCCGAGGGACTCGCGTCCGACCCTCGGGCGACATACGAGACGCTGCTGTGGTGGCAGGAGCAGGACGGGCGGCCACGGGGACGGGGCAGCGGAGAGGGCACAAGGTCACGTCAGTGCCCCGTCTATTGCATAATGCTAAACCTCGTGTTATATCGTCGTGTGATGGGCCCGGCCCGAGGGAGAAAGATATTGGCCGGTGCACTCATACATCCGCGTCTTATCTAGTGATGGAGTGGGCGGTTAAGGCCGGCCACCAATGCCTTACAAGGTGTACCCTAAACACGTTATGGACATTAGCATAAAAAACAGATAGCCATGGACATCCACAAACATTACCGGAGGACTTAAGAATCTTCACTCTTCGTTCACTACCGCCCTATAAGCTCCTCTCCCCACGCATCTTCCCTCCTTCCTACCGCTCCACGCTCCCACCCTCCCGTCCGCTCCCCATCCTCATTCTTTTTGTCTCGTCCTTTCCTCCGTCCCCGGCAGCCTCCTCGCCACCAGCCCCACGCGGCCGCTCTTTCTTTTCTCCCTCCACGTTCATTATCGCTAACGGAGACGCCCCACTGCATCCTTTCCCTTCCTTACCCCCCTATTTAATCTCTCCCTTCCTCCTTCCCTCACTATCAAGTCTTCCCTTCTTTCCTTCCTCCCTCCTTCCCTCATCTCTCGCTATCATGCCTCCCTTATTTCCCTCCCTCCCTCACAAGCATGAGTTCCCTTCTTTCCCTCTTCTCTCCCTCCCTCACTATCATGCCTTCCCTTCCTTCCCTTATTCCTTCCCTATCACATCACCCTTCCTTCTTTCTCTCCTTTTATCCTTCCTTCTCTTCTCTCATCACTCCTTAATCCTTTCTTTCCGTCCATTGTCATGATGTCTTCCTTTCTTTCCTCTCTCTCTCTCTCTCTCTCTCTCTCTCTCTCTCTCTCTCTCTCTCTCTCTCTCTCTCTCTCTCTCTCTCATATCCCTCCGTTTCCTCTCTTTCCTCATATGTTACTTAATCTTCCTCTCTCCCTCCTCTCTGTATTGTCTTTCTGTCTCTCTCTCCTCCTCCTCCTCCTCCCTCTTATTCTCTTCATGTCAACTCTGGAGAGGGAAAGAAAAATTAATGTTGCACTTTTTTCACGTCGTCTTCGTTGCGTAAGCCCCATCATTGTGTGTGTGTGTGTGTGTGTGTGTGTGTGTAACCAAGGGGAGTGGGGTGGAGGAGGAGGGATAGAGCGGGAACCTGTCTGTCTGGTAGGAGGTTCTGACTGTGGCTTGATGATTCACCTGCTCTCTCTCTCTCTCTCTCTCTCTCTCTCTCTCTCTCTCTCTCTCTCTCTCTCATGAATATTTAATGTAGTTTCCGCGTTTGTCCTCGTAATGGCTCGTTTTGTTTGCGTTTGTGTGTGTGTGTGTGTGTGTGTGTGTGTGTGTGTGTGTGTGTGTGTGTGTGTGTTTACTTATTTATTTCCCTCTCTCACACACACACACACACAGGATACTATTAGCAGTGTTAATGAAGCGAAAGGGGCTGATTAGGGAAGTTAATAACAGTAAATTAGGAGAAGGAGAAAGCGAAGGAGGAGGAGAAGGAGGAAGAGGAAGAGGAGGAGGAGGAGGAGGAGGAGGAGGTAGAGTCAGTGGTAATGGTGGCGAATTAGATAGATAGATAGATAGAGAGAGAGAGAGAGAGAGAGAGAGAGAGAGAGAGAGAATATGACAATACGCAACTATTACCAGTATTCTTTTCATTGTGTATTTTCTGCTAATGAAATATCACCTGTCATCTCACCTGCTCTCTCTCTCTCTCTCTCTCTCTCTCTCTCTCTCTCTCTCTCTCTCGTGACTTGCGTGCAATCGTCTCTCTGCAACACCCACGAAGCATAGTGTTCGGTGTTGTTGTATCTGTGTGTGTGTGTGTGTGTGTGTTGCAAAACGTTCAACAGTGTGGATTGCGTGGAACAACCGCATGCATGTACCCTTAAACGCAACGTGTCTCTCTCTCTCTCTCTCTCTCTCTCTCTCTCTCTCTCTCTCTCTCTCTCTCTCATGATATCACGTCCGTACGACATTTTTAGCAGTGAGAAGTCAAATATTTTCCACGTAATACCGTTTATTTTTTCATCGTACGTCATTTTTTTCTTTCCACGCACGCAGAGTCGCCACAGCCTCACGTCCTTCACAATAATACTTTCACGCCGATCCTGTGACGCACGCAACTCCGAACGGACGTGGGCAAACCTGATACGGGATTAAGTGAGACATTCATCCATCTATCTCACTCTCCCTCATGCCTGCCTCCACCCCCTTGCTGCTCCCCATTCTCATTCCCTCCCTCGCCTCACCCAAGAACTCTTCCTCTATTTCTTCCTTCTCCTCCTTCCTTCTTCCTCTTCTCTTCCTCCTACTCCTGCATTTCTTCTACCTCTTCCTCCTTCCTCTGGTTAGTCACTCTTCTCTTCCTCTTCCTTCTCTAAACTCTTCCTCCTCATTTTTTTCTCCTGCTTTCCTTCTTGCACTCCATCCTCCTCCTCCTCTCCTTGCTCTTGCTTGTTCTCCTCCTCCTCCTCCTCCTCCTCCTCCTCCTCCTCTTCCTTCTCCTCTTCCTCGTACTTTATCTCATGCTCTCCTCCACCCCTTCCTCCTCCCCTTCCTCCCTAGTTAGCCACTCTCTCTCCTCTCTCTCCTCTTCCTCTTCCTCTTCCTTATCTTGCACTCGTGTCTTCCTCCATCCTTTGCTCCTTCCTCCTTCCTCTTGCTCGTCCCTCTTCCTCCTCCCCGTGCTCCTCCTCTTCTTCCTCTTCTTTCTCTAAGCTCTTCCTTCTTATTTACTTATGTCTTCTTTCTTGTCCACTTCATCTTCTTCCTCCTCCTCCTCCACCTGTTTCTGATTCTCCTCTTCCTCCTTAAATCTCTTTCTCCTCTTTTACTCATGCTTTCCTTCCACCCCTTCTTCGTCCTCCTTCCTCCATCCCTCCCTTGCTCGTTTTCTCTCCTCCTTCCCCCATCCCTCCCTTGCTCGTTTTCTCTCCTCCTTCCCCTCCCATCTGCTCCTCCTCCTCCTCAGGGTTCTAATATCATTCCTCTTGTATTTACTCATGCCCTCGTCCTTGCCCACTTCCTCCTCTTCCTCCTCATCCTTCACTCCCTCCTTCTCTCCCTCTCGTCTTCCCTCCTTCCTACTCCTCTTTTTTTCCCTCCTTGCCTCGTATTCAAGCTTGGAGTGTTGGGGTGGTCAACAAAGGTACCTTCATCCTTTTGAGGCTATATATGTATACTGTTATATGTATGTGTATATCTCAATAAATGTATCAAATCAATCGTACTCAAACCTACCCCCTCTTTCTCACTCTCTTTCTCTCCCACTTTCTTCTCCTCCACTCTCCTACCTCCTCCCCCCTTCTCAAGCCTCCCTCCACCCCCTCATCGTATATCAGTTACTTTATTCGTATCATATGAAACAAAACTCTCCTCGTACTGTTGAATGCTATCAGCCACCTTGTGAGTGATACATTAAGAGAGGACGAATGATAGAAAGGACGGACGCTGCTTGGAACTGTAGGTGGCGGAGGGTTTAAACTTTTTTTCATATTGTTTCGAGTATTTGGAGGTGGGTTTACTTTCTTAGCTGACTGTACTGCGTGTTTTTTTTTTTTTTGGGGGGGGGGGGTGTTGGGGAGCGGAAGGTCAGGTCAACAAGGGAACGTTATAGCGAGGAATAAGTTATCGTATCCCTTTCTGTGCACTCTTTTCATTGTTATTTCATGTTCTAGCGTTGGGAATACTTTCTCAACTTGGTACTGTGTGTGGGATGGGGGTTGGGGGGTGGGGTGTGTGTGAGGGGGGCGAAAGAATACCAGGGAGTCGTAAAACTGAAGCGGGAGTAATTACACTGTCTCCTATATACACGAATTTCATATTGCTTCATGTTGTATTAGGGAAGGATTTTTGTCTCGGCAGATTGTATACCCTGTGTGTGGGGGGTGGGGGGGGGGAGGAGGGTAGTCGAGGAAACGTTTAAAGCAGAAGTTATTACACAATCTCCGTTATACACTGTTTTCATATTGCCTTCTCTACTAGTGTTGACTTTATGTTATTAGACTTGCTTGCATGGCTACAGTTTGCGTGGGGGGACGCGAGGGTTGCAGAGGAACGTTGACCTAAGGCAGACGATTTTCCAGTCCCTTTTACACATATCATACACGGAGTTTTCATATAGGCCTACTGTGCTTTCTTTGCTTTCTTGGCTACAATATATGAGAGGTGGTAAGGGATGCAGAGGAACGTTGAACTAAGGCAGACGATTATCCAGTCCCTTTTACTCGTGATATCATACACGGAGTTTTCATATAGGCCTACTGTGCTTTCTTTGCTTTCATGGCTACGATATATGGGAGGTGGTAAGGGATGCAGAGGAACGTTAATCTATATCAGCCAGCAAGTTTCACATACACTTATATATATCACGCTTGGTTTTCTTTTTCGCTGACTATACTGTGAATACTCGTATGCGACAGGTTCATAATTGGTTTAAATGCTACGATAGTTGACATTATTAACTCCTTGAATGCGGATTTCCTACAGTCAGACCTCACCAAGCTACTGGAATGGAACAAAAAGTGTCTGTTACAATTCAATGAAGAAAAATGTAAAGTCATGCATCTTGGGAGGGGATATCCAGCACACCAATACCACATGGGAAACACTCCACTATCCACCACAGAGGCAGAGAAAGACCTGGGACTATATGTTACCAGGCTACCAGTGAAGGCCAAATCCGTGCCAATCGCAGCGGACGGGTTAAGTGTATACCCCTTTTCATATCCCCCTAACGTCTTGCCTTATCTGCACTTCTTCTGGGAATGGGTGAGTGGCAGGGGAGTGGCAGGGAGCGTTAAGACAAAGCTGAAGTCATTATACAGTCCTTTTGGCAGGCGTTGACTATGCACACTCAGTTCCTTTGCCGTGTCGGTCTTCTTTGGAGTGCATGTCGACGGTTGGGTCGTGCTGTTTGTCGAGCTCGAGCGTTTGAGTTCAGAGTCTGGCGCTGCAAAGAGGAGACAGTGCTTTAGTGAGGTCCCTGGTGTGTGTGTGTGTGTGTGTGTGTGTGTGTGTGTGTGTATCGGGGGGAGGGGGAGATAGCTCTTTGACCTTTCGAGTCTGGTAAGGTGGTGGATGCTAATACCGTAAATGCTACTACTACTACTACTACTACTACAACATTAAGAGCTCATGATCGTCGCTTTAATACACAAGAACTCACCTTTGCATACGGAGCTGAGGTTAGGCGAGGCGAGGAGAGTCTGGGTTTGGGAGGGACAGGGTAGGGCAGGGCTCGTCATGGTGGTATCAGTGGGCCCCAAGGCAAGGCAAGGCTGAGCAGATGAACCTAAGCCAGTTTCCTGCGTCTCACTCCTCCTCCTCTCCCTTCGCCCCTTCCTCCTGTCTGGACAACACTGGAATGAACTGATCCGCATTCTCGTCTATTTTCCTGCATTTTTTCCTTGTTTCTGCTGTTTTTCTTCTGCGTTTATTTTGTTCCTTGTTTTGCCTTTGGGTTCTGTTTCTTTTGATTCATATTTCTTTTTCTTTTCATACTTTTTTTTTTATTCCTGCTCGTCATCTTCTCGTTCTCCTTTTTCTCCTCCTCCTCCTCCTCCTTTTCCCACGACATCTGCCCTTCACGTTGTTTGGTTCATCCTGTGCCTTAACTCTTTACTAATACCTTGTGCCACGAGCTGCATCCTTCTCCTTGGTACGTCTCCTTCCTGGTTCTTGTTCTCCGGATACATTTTGCGATACATTTTTACATTTGATACATTTGCAAGCTATTGACATTATTATTATTTGTATCTTCCTTCCTTCATGCATCGTGCTCTTCATTTTATATATATTTCATCCTTCCTTCGACTTAAACACGTGCTTAATTTAACTATTTTCTTCCACTGCTCATATTTTGAAGGGGAGCGTTACTCTTTGATCAACGTAAATCATATCAACAAAATCAAGACACCTCTTCTATAGCCTTCCTTTGCAATGTGTATGACTCCGAAACTAGTCTTGTCTATAACATTTTCACCCTTACTTGAAGCTTCACTATAAAGTATTAGCGTCAGGAGTCACTCAGGGTTGCCAAAGTCGAGATATAAAATGGTAAAGGCCAAATTCTCACACATTTCTGGGCCTATACACCCACATTCGACAAGGCTTTCGTGGAGGTTGTGGGTATTTCCATGGGTAGCTTTATGAGCCTAGTGGTGGTGGTGGTCTAACGAAGATTCTGTACCATGAGTAAAAAGGAAAACTATGAGAGCCTGATTAATCTCCTTATCGGCTTTTGGAAATAGTTGAAATAGGCCTAGTTGATATGGGAGCCGAAAGTGTGAAAAAACTCTCCTAAGAATTTTCCGGCCAAAAAAGACAATCAGTCACTTGTTACTTATATGATGGAGTTTTTTTTTTTTTTTTACAGCAAAGGAGACAGATCAAGGGCTTAAAAAAAAGAAAGCAATAATGAAAAAAGCAATCCCGCTACTTACTGCCCCTTAAAAGATTGGAGAGGAGTGCAAGACAGACAAGAACCTAGGTATAAAAAGTCCCTGTTGAAACCTTAGCTAGTGTCAGGGGTATCTCAGGGAGCCACGGTCTGGTCAGGTGTTAGGGGCAGGTGTGGGAGCAGGTGCGAGGCTCAGGCAGGTGTTGTCTTGGACGTGGTGTGTTAAAACTCGCCTTCAACTCCATTACGTTTCCTACTTTTTGTTGGCCATAAGAAGGGATTGTGGTGTCGTGCGTGGAGGGACACACACACACACACACACACACACACACAGTTGACAAAAAGCAAAACAGAGGAAGAAGCTAAAAAAAATGAGATCTAGCTTACCACTACTGTCTAAATTCATTCCTATCCTTTATAATTGATCCTTCTGTCTACTATTACGCCCACTCACTACAATAAGGAGCAGGGTTTTCCCGTACACTAAAGATAATACCAAGATTGATTAGTAACCCTTGGAGCCAGACAGCGCGGCGTTATAGAAAACCGCCTTGCATCCTGACGGGAGATCAAACACACAAACCCGTAACAAAGGGAGGACTTAAGAAGGTGTGAGAACGTCGATTGTTTTCTTTGGATGTGTCTGTGTGTCTTCTTGTGTGGCTGTTTGTCTGTTGTTCATCTGTTCGTTTTTTCTTATTTGTTTTTCGTGTTGTTTACCTGTTTGTTGTCGTTCTCGGTTTGTTTGTTTCTGAATGTCTGTTTTTTTGTATTTAATTTTATCTGTACGTCTCTTCCCTTCCCTTCCGTTTTCTTCCTTTCCATGCCTTTCCTTCACTTTCCTATCCTATCTTTCCCGTTCCATCTGTCCCCCTCCCTTCTCTTTCCTTCCCTTCCCATCCCTTACTTTCCCTTCCCTTCCCTTCCCTTCCCTTCCCGTTCTCTCCTCTCCTCTCTCTCTCTCACACACACACACACACACACACACACACCATGCTCATTAATACACCCACACTCGTACAAACCTTTAGACGGGACGTTCCTGTGTGTGTCACCTGTGGTTTCTCATTACCTCCTGGCGACCCACCCACAGATGCACCTGGTGTAGAGGAAGAGGAGGAGAAGGAGAAGGAGGAGGAGAAAGAGAAGGAAAAGTAGGAGGAGGAAGAAAAAGAGGCTGTGTGTTAAGAAGTAAATAATACAAGGTAGAATGGGCAACACAAATTATCGTAGTATTAAAGAAATAACATTGTATAAATATAACTTACAATTCTACATTAGTGGGAGGAGGAGGAGGAGCAGGAGCAGGAGGCTATTGTGTTTAGGGCTAAATAGTATAAGGTAGCATTGACTGAATAAGTAATTGTAATATGAAAAAAATAGCGTATTAAAAGATGATCAATGAATCTTACACACGTTACTCTTATACGAGGCCACACAAGGATGCAGGGAGGCCAGTCACCTTAGAAATACCATCCCCTAAAAACACGTTATTCACCACCTTCCCTCTCATTCAAAAACCTGATCCTGCAACTCAATGGTTTAATTAGACAAGTTTATTATTTTTTTTACACCTTCACTACCGTATCTGTAGACCACTTCCTTCCTATAATGTGAAGATATGAACTCATCTTAACTTGTGGTACCTAACTTCGTGATTTTGGGATTTTGATAGATGTGTTTATTAGTTGAAGTGATTGATTGATTTAAGAATGCATCGGTTAGGTAGACGAAGTGATGCTGATTGAGAGATGAAGTGAAAAAAAGGACTTAAAAGGAGAGAGAGAGAAAAAAAAGTCGCAAAGAATTATTAAGATCGTTATCCTTCTGCTTGAACGCACTAATAAACGGAAGGAGAGCAGGAATTTCAAAGAGGACATTTCGAACATGCAACCTTTCCCTTCTTCAGAGTTTCCTGGTATTTATAGAAACGAGGACGTGTAAGCTAAATGGCACCTTCGTCTTAGTCAAGGAAATTTGGCTTGCTCTATATTATTTTTTTTCTTTTCTTTAAGTTTGATTAAATGATCTTGTCGGAGTGCTGAGAGAGAGAGAGAGAGAGAGAGAAACTATTGTTGTTTAGAAGATAAATTGATTTCCAGGGACATCTGTTAGTAATGGCTATGGGGAGAGCCAGTCATCCAGAATTAAACAATAGTATATAGAGCCACCTGGCGGTAATTCTCTCTCTCTCTCTCCACGCACACACACACACCCACACCCACACACACACACACACACACACACACACACACACACACACACACACACACACACACACATTCAGCACTCCGACAAGATCATTTAATCAAACTTAAAGAAAAGAAAAAATAATATACAGCAAGCTAAATTTCCTTGACTAAGACGAAGGTGCCATTTAGCTGACACGTCCTCCTTTCTATAAATACCAGGAAGCTCTGAAAGAAGGGAAAGGTTGTTGGGTCGAAATGTCCTCTTTGAAATTCCTGCTCTCCTTCCGTTTATTAGTGCGTTCAAGCAGAAGGATAATGATCTTAATAATTCTTAGCGACTTTTTTTTTCTGTCTTTTATTTGTATCATGATTTGTGTATTGCTTCTCGTGGCCGATTCTGACGTTTTCCTTCGTGTAAAACGTATCAAGTGAATTACTTTCTACTTCTTTTTCTTCTTGTTCTTCATATCTTCTTTTTTGCCCTTCTTTTTCTTTTTCTTCTTTTTCTGTTTTTTCTTTTTCTTCTTCTTTTCCACAACAACAACAACAATAATAATAATAATAATAATAATAATAATAATAATAATAATAATAATAATAATAATAATAATAATAATAATAATAATAATAATACATTTGATCTGGGTGCGTATTTTAGGTAAAGTTCTTTTTTTCTTACTTTTAAGTCCATTCCGACCCCATAAAACAGATACAAATAATAATAATATCAATAATAGTAATAATAATAATAATATCTCAAAGGCACAACACTTCCTTTATCAACAAATTCTCAGAGCTTCGTCGTCGTGTCTTGAAAAAAGGTGTCGTGTACAGAATCGATCCACGGACCAAAACAAACACATATCCCACAATACCTTTCAGCCTAGGACAACGACTCCTTTCACTGACAATACGTATATCTCAGGAGGCCCGAAGCAAAATAAATAACATGACCCTGGCTGAAGAACACTGCCTCTACACACAAAATCCAACCATGGAGCAAAACAATTATATATCCGACAATACCTTTAAGCCCAGAACAGTGCCTCCCTCTCACTGACAATACGTATTTCTCTGCCCCGAGGCGAAATAAATAGCATGACCCTGGCTGAAGAACACTGCCTCTACACACAAAATCCAACCATGGAGCAAAACAATTATATATCCGACAATACCTTTAAGCCCAGAACAGTGCCTCCCTCTCACTGACAATACGTATTTCTCTGCCCCGAGGCGAAATAAATAACGTGACCCTGGCTGAAGAACACTGCTTGGCTCTATTCCTAGCGTCTCTGGATCTCCCACATTCCTCTATCTTTTCCTGCAAGGCCGCGGTGGCAATAAATTTGATTCCCCTGACTTTTTTTCGCTAATAAATATCAGTGGTGTCAGGCGGGGCAGGTGAGGAGAGGAAGGAGAAACATTTGCAGGTGAGAGAGAGAGAGAGAGAGAGAGAGAGAGAGAGAGAGAGAGGTATTTCCTTTTTTTTTGTCTCGAAATATCCTGAGGTCAAACGAATGTGGTGGGTCTCTCTCTCTCTCTCTCTCTCTCTCTCCTCCCTTCTTTTTTTCCTTTTTTTTCCTTTTTACTTTCTTCTTTCCTTTCCTTCCTTATTTTCTTCTTCCCTCTCTTCTTATCTTCTTCCTTTCGGTTCCCTTTCTTCCTTTATTTTCCCCTTCCTTCTTTCTCTTCTTCCTTTTTTTCCATCCATCCTACCATCCACTTCCATCTTTCCTGCCCTCCTTTTTTTATTTCGTTCCTTCCCTCAGATTCCTTTAATTTATTTCTCTGTAGCCGTGACTAAACCCTCAGGAATTTCATAATATTACAGTTCGAAAGTAATTGGTATTTCTTTAGTTTTCTTTGTATATTCTTTACTATTCTTTCGTGTCTACTATTCTCTGTTCTTATTCTGATTTTATCTTCTCTGTCTCAAACCTTTTTCTCCGTCTCTTCGTGTATATATGCGTGAAATCAGTCTGTCAGTAAGTCGGTCTGTCTGTTAATGGATTTTTAGATTTATCAGAATTCTCATCCATTGCTGTTCTTAAGATAGTCAGTCTGTCCGTCTTTTAGTTCACAACCAGTCTGTATTTATGTCTGTCCTTGTCTTTTTATCAGTGTGTCTATTTATCTATGTTCCATCTATTTATTTACCGATGATTGTTTGTATATTTGTATGCATACCTATCCTATTTTATTTACATACTTATTAACTAATGTATTTCTTCATCCTCCTGTTTACCTGTCCTTATCCTCCCCTCCTCCCTTTCTCCCTCCCTTTATCATCCCTTCCATCTCCCATCTTCGTAAATTCTCTTCCACTCTTTATTCATTCCTCCCTCCCTTTATCATCCCTTCCATCTCCCATCTTCGTAAATTCTCTCCCACTCCTTATTCATCCCTCCCTCCACTTGATCTCCCTCCTCCCACCCATCCCTCCATCAATACCTCTTTTACGTACATTTTGAATAAGACGTGAGTGCGAGTGAGTGGGCCAATCATGCTGACCCTCCATGCTGGCACCCTCACCCAATCATCCAATCAGCGCTCGAGTTTCAGTACTGTGTGACTGGGACGGTGACACACACACACACACACACACACACACACACGTAACACAGGTAGCTTTACTAAGTGTTATTAATGAGATTCGGGTCATTAAATATTCTAATCTTTAAAGGGATCGTTTGAAGAAGATGAAGACGAAGAGGAGGAGGAGGAGGAGGGAAGATCAAGAGCGGAAGGTCAAAGTTCACATCCCTTGTAAAATATCTTGTGACCTACACACACACACACACACACACACACACACACACACACACACACACACACACACACACACACACACACACATCAATCACAACAGGTACTAGATGATAACTGGGTGGAAGAGAGTGGAAAAACGAAGGGGAGGAGGTGGGGTGGGAGGATTGGAAGTGAAGGGAAGCGAAGAGAAGGGAAGAGAAGTGAAGGGAAAGGAAAGAAAACTATAGGTATTTTTAGATGGGTAATACTTCTCTCCCCCCCCCCCCCTCCCCTCGCCCCCTCCCTCTCTCTCTCTCATTCTGGGTGTTGCAAAGGTCTTATTTTTTTTTTTATAGTGGAATGCATCGGTAAAGGATTGTTGGCCGGCCACGCACGATTGCACGCTACTATAAGAGCGTGACGCGGCCTTTCAACGCTTGCAACACTTATATTTTGTGGGTGGCGCTGGTGGTGGTGGTGGAGGTGGTGGTGTTGCTGAGGTGGATGGGTCCGGAGTGGTAGTAGTAGTAGTAGTGCTGGTAGTAATGGATTTAGTAGTAGTAGTAGTCGTTGTAGTAGTAGTGGTAATAGTAGTAGTAGTAGTAGTAGTAACTCAAACCGAACCATCAAGAAATGTGAATTAAAACCATTTTGTTCCTATAATTAAACTACTACTACTACTACTACTACTACTACTACTACTACTACTACTACTACTACTACTACTACTACTACTACTACTACTACTACTACTACTACTACTACTACTACTACTACGAATGATGACAATAATTAACTTCTTCACGCCTCGTTTCGCCGCGCGCTCGTAACCTATTTTTTTTGTCGTTTCTTTCTGTCGTTTGTGTTTGCGTGACGCGGCTCATTGGGTCGAGCTCCCCTGTCTTCCTGCATGACCCAGACTCACTGTTTAGTCTTGCGTGTCAGCCTACCTCGCACTGGACAGATGATGAAGAAGAAGAAGAAGAAGAAGAAGAAAAGAACATAAGAAGAAGACATAGGATCATAAGAAGAAGACATAAGAACATAAGAATAACATAAGAATAACATAAGAACATACGAACATAAGAACATAAGAACACAAGAACGTAAGAATAACATAAAAACTTTAGAAGAAGAACATAAGAAGAACATAAGAACACTGATTGAATGTCTGTGCTCATAAAATCTCTAATGACACTTTGTAGCCTTGTGTGTGTGTGTGTGTGTGTGTGTGTGTGTGTGTGTGTGTGTGTGTGTGTGTGTGTGTCATTCCTTATATATTTGCGTTCGTGTACTTGTGATATATTTATGCATCTTTAGTCTTGCATGGTTTTTTTTTTAAATTTTGCCTGCCCTTGAAATGTTTATGAAGTCTACGGTTTTATAATTTACCTCTGTCTACTTATGCAATGGTCTCATCTTTTTGCATGTGTAACCTATCAACTTCATTTTTTTTTTCTTTTCTCCATAAGGGCGGATTTATTACTTCTGTGCAGGTTTTTCTCTGTCTGTTTATGTGTCTGCATATAAATGGCCGTATTACT
This sequence comes from Eriocheir sinensis, assembly GCF_024679095.1. Lineage (NCBI taxonomy): Eukaryota > Metazoa > Arthropoda > Malacostraca > Decapoda > Varunidae > Eriocheir > Eriocheir sinensis. The sequence goes on from NC_066548.1 coordinate 2,784,646, forward strand.
AAACTTTTCGTCGCTCAAGTACCCATATTTGTCAAGGCTTTCATAGGAGTTTTGGGGCATATCCAGGAGTAGTTTTATGGCCCTGGTGGTAGTCTGACCCTTCTTCTGTGCCGTGAACCTAAAGAAAAGCTCATTAGAACCCGATTGATCCCCTCTTTAACCTTTAGGATTAGCTGATGTGAGAACCGAAAATGTCTTATTATACCGACCATAGTATCATTCATATTTACATACATATTTTAATTTATTTTTTCCCCTGTATCATCTTTTAACATGTTCCTCTGGTCGTGTTGCATCTCGACCTGTGCGGTTTCCTTTGGTCTCCCCTCACACGGCCGCCTTCTCCCTCTCTTAGCTGTTTGGATATGTCGTCTTTTGAGTGTCTGTCTGTCCCTCTGTCAGTCTGGGTGCGTCACTTTGCGTCAGAGTATATTATGCCTGTCAGCTGCTATTTTTTTGTTTATTTCAGCTTGTCATGGTTCTTTTTTGTATATTATGTCTGTCAACCTCCTTTTTTTTGCTTTCTTCTGCTTGTTTTCGTTTTTTTTTTCTTCTTTCTGTTATGTATATTATGCCCGTCTACTATTTTTTGCATTCTTCAGCTTGTCTTCGTTCTTTGTTCTTGCTCTCTTGCATTTTATAATTCTACACTCATGCTTTCGTTAAGGGATTTATGTCGTGATCCTTCGCATTTACAAATTTAGCTCCCATGCTCTGTCTCTTTCCTCTCTTTCGTTCTTTCTTTCTTGTTCTCTTTTCTCGTTTTTTTTTCCTGTTTCATTTCTTTCTTTCTCTTTCGTTGAGTTCGTTCGTCTTTTCCTTTTCTTGTGATCCTTTTGCCGTTTATAATTCTACACCCATACTTTCTGGCGTTCCTCTTTCGTTCTTTCTCGTTCTCGTTTCTCGTTCCTTTTTCTCTCTCTCTTCCGTTTTTTCTTTCATTTCTTTCGTTCCTCTCTTCCTTCTCTCTTTATATCCATTGCCGTTAAGAATTCAACACCCATACTTTCTGTCGTTCCTCTTTCGTTCTTTCTAGTTCTCGTTTCTCGTTCCTTTTTCTCTCTCTCTTCCGTTTTTTCTTTCATTTCTTTCGTTCCTCTCTTCCCTCTCTCTTTATATCCATTGCCGTTAAGAATTCAACACCCATACTTTCTGTCGTTCCTCTTTCGTTCTTTCTCGATCTCGTTTCTCGTTCGTTTTGTGCTCTCGTTTCATTCTTCGTCTTTCGTTCCTTTCGTACCTCTCTTCCTTCTTTCTTTATATCAATTGCCGTTAAGAATTCAACACCCATACTCCATCTCTTCCCTCAGTCACAGATGTATAGAACAATCACTTGCATTCACCTCCATTTTTGCATACTCATTCCTCCTTTTCCTTTCCCTCAGTCCAAAATATATGAGACTATAAACTTTCCTCTCCCCCCACTCACCCATACCCCCCCCCCCCCCACTTCTTCTCCATCCCTGAATTCAACACGAGTACACCGCTTGCATTTTTCTCATTTTACTCCCATACTTTCATAACCTTCCAAGGCATGTGACCTCTGAAGCCTGGCACACTTTATTTTCCCCCTTAACTCACTCACTCCAAGTCAAAATATGTCTGAACTCCCTGCACTTTCCAGCACTTTTCCTTCCATTGGCTGGGTGGGGGTAAGTGGGAGGTGAGGTATATAGAGGCTGTGCATGAACTTGTGTTATGAACCGACGATTATTTTTGGGTATTGTTTTATTGTGACCTTTCCCTACCCTACCTTTCCTATACCTTACCTTACCCTACCCTGCCCTGCCCTACCCTACCCTATCCTCTACTCTACTCTGCTTATATAGTGTTTGGGTTCATATAGAGGGTAAGAAATCAGAGTAAGCCACACAGGAAATCTATTTAGCCTTTGGTGTTGAGTAAAACAAACAGATCATTATGGCGAATATGGGTTGGTTTCGCCCATTACAATAAGTCTGCGTTGGTGTGGAATTAGTCCCGAGTGTCTGTCTGGGCGGCGTTGGCGGGATGCTTCGCTTGGTGGTGCAGCTTTAGTGGTGGGTGGGGTAGGGCAGGGAGCGGCGGCGGCGGCGATGGTGGCGGTGAAGGGAGGAAAGAGAAGGAAAGCCGTTGTTGATACTGATTCTGTTGCTGCTGTTGAGGATGTTGATGTTGTAACCGCGCTTAATGAGAGAGAGATGAGTCGAAGATGATGCTGGTTATTTCTTTTTGTTTTCTTTTGTTGCTGTGTTGGTAGAAAGGGGAATAGCCGTTGTTGGTACTGATTCTGCTTCTGTTAATGATGTTGATTTCGTTACCGCGCCAAATGAGAGAGAGATGAGAGAAAGATGATTTTTGCTTTTCTCATTTTGTCTTCTTTTGTTTATGTCGGAGGGAGGGGAAGAAGAGCCGTTGTTGATACTGATTCTGCTGCTGCTGTTGATGATGATGATGATGTCACTCCTACGCTAGATGAGAAAGAGATGAGAGAAAGATGATTTTTGCTTTTCTCATTTTTTCCTCTCCCTTTGTTTCCCTGTCTTCCTTTGTCTCCTCA
>NC_066548.1:2789684-2792184 GCF_024679095.1 Eriocheir sinensis
CCACCGTACAACACCAGATCACAGAACACCAAACCTCCATCACCACCACCACCACCACTAATGATAACAACAACAACAACAACAACAACAACAACAACAACAACAACACAAACATCAACCACAACCACCACTATTATTTTAAACAGATGGCCACGATTTCTATGCGAGACAATTGTAACTGACACACACACACACACACACACACACACACACACACACACACACACACACACTCACAGGTAGGGGGTAAGGGTAGAGATACAAGTCATTTCAGAGTAACTAAAGGAACTCCAGTAATGACTATAGTACCGCTTAAGGGAAGGGATTTTGGATGAAGTGGAAAAAAAGAGGAAGCAGGAGAAAGCAAAACATAAGAATACAAAATAAAGTTAAGTTGTCATTAAAAAAAAAATCGAAAACACGCATATAAATAGGATGTAGCTGATGGATGACTGGATGAACACATAATGACCTAAGTGACTGCATGGATGACTAAACATAGGTGTGGTTATGACTGGAGGACAACTAAGCGGCAACATGGATGACTTGGCTAAGTAATACGGTATGACTGAAAGGTAACTGAATATACTCATTAATGGGTGGAATGAATAGTGTTTTTTTCTGATATATAACTGAATGAACACGTATATAAGTGGCTGAAGAACCTACAGGGATGATTGGAGTGGATGACATGACGCGACAGAGAGGAGAGAGAAGCAGTTATAGAACATACCAAAGTCGAAGGAGCAGTAGGCGCGCGGGAGTTCAGACTGACAATATATAGGCAGAATCATCCTCATGCAACCCTTCCCTCAGCAACCCTCTCTCTCTCTCTCTCTCTCAGGTGGTGGTATTTCCCCTCATTAGCAAGTCAGAGGCACGCATGGGTGACTGCCTCTGGACGCGTGAATGGCCAGCGAGACTCCGTTAAGGCCGAGCAAAGAAAACGGGGTGTGGGTGTGTGAAAGCAAGGCGTGTATGTGTGTGTGTGTGTGTGTGTGTGTGTGTGTGTGTGTGTAGAGGGTGAGGCGTGTCGTGGCGTGGCAGAAAGTGTGACTTGAACCGGCGCATTTTTTACTTTCCTTTTCTCTCCCTCCCTTTTCTCCGCCTCCTTTTCTCTTTCCCTCCCTTTTCTCCTCCTCCTTTTCTCTCTCCCTCCCTTTTCTCTTTCCCTCCCTTTTCTCCTTCTCCTTTTCTCTCTCCCTCCCTTTTCTTTCCCTCCCTTTTCTCCTCCTCCTTTTCTCTTTCCCTCCCTTTCCTCCTCCTTTTCTAAAACGCGAGGATACAAGACCACAGGAGAAACTAGCCTATTCACACCTCGTAGCTCCTAAGACCCAGTTATATATCACCTCTTTTCTTCTACATCAATAACTTATAATTCTCTAAGCTCCTTTTGAATTTTCACTGGTTTTAACGTTATTTTTCTCCCCCTAAGTATTTGTAAAGCAATCTTCGTTTCTCTTCCTAAACCAGTATTATTTTTTAACTGTCTGCTTCCGTTACTGTAAAATAAATACTACCTTCTGATACGGGCGGGCCCAGACATTTTTTTTCCATATACTTGATCAACGTCACCTCTATCAGTCCTAATGCTTCACTCATGTCACCGGCAGTCACCTCCTCACTAGCGAGTTCAGATCAAATTGCTCAATATTTCCCAGCATCGTCTTTTTAAGCTTATTCGTATTCGCTGTCATTATTCAGATTTCAAAGACTATATTCATGGTGCAGTAAGGGTACCAGAATCGAATGGCAAAATCAAGCTGGCAAAATCAAGCTGGCAAGGTAGAAGAAAGGAGGAAGAATGTAAAAGAATGAAACGGGGATGGAGACAATCTTTAAAGAATTAGAGGAAGAAGAAGAATGACAATATAACACAGAAGAGAGAGGTAGAAATGTCACGCTTGATTGGAAATACGAGAAAAGCAGGAAGTAACTTACAGACAGAGAACATTAGAAGTAAAAACAGGGAAAGTACAGCACGCACTGGGTCACTGGAGATGAGAACCACTACGAAAAAAATAAAGAAAGGAAGGAAATGAAAGGGGAAAATTATATGAAAGGAAAAATACGATGCAACAACAACTGAAACAAAATATACGGGTTCATGATTGAGACGAGGAAGAGGAGAGGCAAAATGGGAGGGTATGACCGCAGAAACTAGAGCGAAACACCTGCCGCCGAGACGTGGAGGAGAAAACACCAAAATGGGTCGACCAATTAGAGCACACCTTGATGCCGAGGTATCGCACGGGGGAATTTAAAGACCCCATGAACCGCCCGATGAAAGGCTGGCGCTGTTTATCAAGGGCAAATACAGCAGACCTACACATCTGACATATAAATCCAGGTCATGGGTGTAGGGTGTAGTTGTGGGTCCTGATATCCGAGGCAGGAATCACTATTACTGAAACTGCGCTGACAGATAATCAATTTCTAGAAGTGTTGGTGACGAAGCGCTGGAACTGTTCTGTGACCCTTCGTTAGTGCGCGGTTTGGT
>NC_066548.1:2794684-2842184 GCF_024679095.1 Eriocheir sinensis
AAAAAACGAGATAAATAAAAAAAAGCTGAACTCGAAATACGAACGAACAACAACAACAACAACAACAACAACAACAACAACAACATTAACGAACGAGAACCCAAACCAGAATCCACACAAACAAACAAAACAAAACAAAAAAAACAACAACAACCCCCCAAAACGCTAAAACACTGCATAACTAAACACGCCGGCAATACATACTCCTCCCTGCCTCTATGCCTGTTACTGATTCCGATTTGGACGAGTGAGTCGGCGCAGCAGGCGGTCCAAATACCTGGTGGTTGGGTTGTAACATCTCGGTGCCGCGCGGTGACTGACGGAGGGGGGTGGAAGGGAAGGAGGTGAAGAGAGGGAGAGGAGAGAGAGAGGGAGGTAGGTGAAGAAGGGGAGGACGTTGGGAGGAGAAAGAAAGGAAGATGAAGAGGAGAGAGGGAAGAGAAGCTGGGAGAGAATGAAGGAAGGAAGGGTAGGGGAGAAGAAAAGAAGAAATGGGGAGTGGTGACTGACGGAAGGGGAAGGGAGGGAGAGAGAGGGAGGGAAGGAGAGAGGGAGGAAGGTTAAGGAAAAGGAGAGGACGCTAGGAGGAAGGAGAGTGGGAGGGTGGAAGATGAAGAGGAGGACGATATTGGGAGTTTAGGAGAGTGGGAAGGGAGGCTGGGAGAGAGGGAAGGAAGAGAGGGTAGATTAAGAGAGATTTATAGATGGAAAGAAAGTAGCAGAGGACAAGAGGAAGAAAGGGGAGGATAAGAGGAGAATGATGACAGGGAAGGAAGAGACGGAGAGGAGGAGGAGGAGGAAGGGAGGTATATATATAAAGATAAGGAAGGGAAAGATAGGAGAAGGAGGATGGGAACGATAAGGAAGGGGGAGAAAAAGAGGTGATGATATGGAAAGGTAAAAAGGAGGTATAAGGAGGGTAAAGAAGGAGGAAAGGAACATGTCAGAAGGGAAGGGAAAATAGGAGAGAAGGAAACGAAAGAGCGATGTTGAGAGGAATAGTAGAAAGGAGTTGTTGGGGGGTAAGAAGAGAAGGGAAACCGAGGGAAAAGAAAGAAGAGGAGAAGGAAAGGGGGAGAAGAGAAGTTTGCAAGAAGAAAATAACGAAGTAACGAAGAGAGAGAGAGAGAGAGAGAGAGAGAGAGAGAGAGAGAGAGAGAGAGAGAGAGAGAGAGAGAGAGAGAGAGAGAGAGAGAGAGAGAGAGAAGAGGAAGCTGGAGGAAAAAGGGAGAGAGGCAAAGAGGACTAGAGGGAAATGAAGGGAGAGCTTAGGCAAGGATTCGGGAGATATTGAGAGAGGGAAAGAAGTGTAGCTTAGGAGGGAGGGAGGGAGGGAGGGAGGTAAGGAGATACTGAAAGGATGAGAGGGATGATGTGGAAGGGTTTGGTGGGCGATATTTTGGGGGTTAGGAGAGAGGAAGGACTGGAAGGAGTGCAGCTTATAGAAAGGGAGGGAGGAAGGAAGGAAGGAAGGAAGGAAGGAAGGAAGGAAGTAAAGGAATAGATGTGGATGTGTGTTAAGAGGGTGAAGAAGGAGGTAAATCATATGAACAGAGACAAATGAAGGAGTGTATAGCTTAGAAAGGAGGGAAGTAAGGAAGAGAAATGGAGGGAAATAAGAAACACAAGAACATGATGGAGTTTAATTAAGAAAAGCAGGGAGGCAGGGAGAAGCAAAGTACGGAGGTAAAGAAGCGTTAAGAGGGATAGAAGCAAAGGAAGGAGGGTAGTTTAGGAACGCAGGGAGACATGGAGGAAGCAAAGACGGAGGTAAGGATGAGCAAGGGAAGGAGGGAGGCAGGGAGGTAGCAAAGACGGAGGCAAAAAGGAAGAGGAATGGAGGAAAAGGGAGGTGTGTAATATAAGGAAGGAAGAAGGGAGGAAAGGAAGGAAAGAAAGGAGTATAGAGAGAAAGGGAGGAGTATTATAAGAAGCAAGAAGGGAGGAAAGGAAGGAGGAAAAGATGTATTGAGAGGAATAGAGGCAAAAGGCTAGTTGGAGGTGTGTAGCAGAGAGAGAGAGAGAGAGAGAGAGAGAGAGAGAGGCAGCTACGTGACTGATGCCGGGTTAGTGAAAGAGACACGTTCCTTCACTTTCCTTCAATATATCTTCATTATTTTCTCCTCCTGAACGCCTCTGCCTCGGTACACCACGCCACGATTCTCTCTCTCTCTCTCTCTCTCTCCTCCTTTCCTACACTCTTGGCGCGCGCACACACACACACACACACACACACACACACAGGTAGGTCTAATTAGTGTTTACCTCATTACCACACGTTTATAACAAGGGAAGAGGAAGACAAAAAGGGAAAAAAAAAAGAAAATTAACAAATGATGAAAGACTATACGAATGCAAAAGCAGAAGAAGCAATTTACTTTTATATATTCAGAAAAAAATACACAGAAATATGTACAGAAGAATATGATCACGCGCGCAGTAGCAAAAAAAAAAAAAAAAGTGTGTGTGTGTGTGTGTGTGTGTGTGTGTGTGTGTGTGTGTGTGTGTGTGTGTGTGTTTCGTTGCTTTGTAATTATAATTGCTTACATGCATGTGTGCCAGAGAGAGAGAGAGAGAGAGAGAGAGAGAGAGAGAGAGACGGACACACAAACAAAAATATGTGTGTGTGTGTGTGTGTGTGTGTGTGTGTGTGTGTGTGTGTGCTTGGGCCGAGGCTGCGTTGCCCCGGAAAACAGCTGTTGTGGCGGACGAGTCTGTTGGTCAGCCTGACGGCGACCGCGGAGCTCAGTGCGCCCTTGGGTGAGAGAGAGAGAGAGAGAGAGAGAGAGAGAGAGAGAGAGAGAGAGAGAGAGAGAGAGAGAGAGAGAGAGAGAGAGAGAGAGAGAGAGAGAGAGAGAGAGAGAGAGAGAGAGAGAGAGAGAGAGAGAGAGAGAGAGAGAGAGAGAGAGAGAGAGAGAGCAAACATATTTTTAGTCTTCTTATTAACATCATTATTGTTGTTGTTGTTATCATTGTTATGTTCTGCATGCAAAAGAGACATGACTAACATTGACACTTTAAAGAGACAGACAGTGACAGGCAGATACAAACAACCACCCACAGCTATACCCCACCTTACTTAATTAAACAAGCACGCTCCGTCGTCGAGAAAGGCAACTTTTAATCAGATGCAACAAAGGTTATTGCCTGCCACTCTAGCAAGGCGTAAAGAAACTAGAAGGAACCATTGCCCTTGACCGCCAACACAAAGAATTATATGTGTATGTGTTAAGAGGTAGTAGGCAGACTTATAATGACCCTGTATACTTATGATGATCCTGTACCTACCTGCCTAATTTTCTTTCAGGTGTGTATGGCGAGTGCATGGAGGGACAGATAATTTGACGTCCTCACTAACATTGCCCTTGACCGCCAACACAAAGATTTATATGTATTAGAGTATGTGTTAAGAGTTAGTGTGTAAACTTATAATGACCCTGTATACTCACCTGCCTAATTTTCTTTCAGGTGTGTATGGCGAGTGCATGGAGGGACAGATAATTTGACGTCCTCGCAAACATAGTAAGTGAAAAGAACTGTATGTCTCTGTAACTAATAACAAAACAATTAGCAACGAAATTCTGAAAAAGAGATCTTAGTTTGTCCTTATTCTTTACTTCTCATCTTTCTTATTTTTCACTTCTCTCCGCTGTAGCATTCTCGTGTTAAGTGGTACAGGAAATTTTCTAACCAAGCGAAGTAATGGGAAAGTGACGCTGTTTATGTTGTTATGACCGGAATGAGTGACTTGTAGACAATATATTTTTACTTCCCCGTTGTAGGCTTGTCTTAAGTGGTACAGGAAATTTTCTAACCAAGCGAAGTAAGTGGAGATTGACGCTGTTGTTATGACCGGTAGACAATATATTTTTACTTCTCCGTTGTAGGCTTATTAAGTAGTACAGGATGTTTTCTTATAGCAAGGAGGGTAAGCGGGAACTGACGGCGTTTTATGTTGTTATGACGGGAAGGAGTGACAGGGGTGCGTGAATTGTGGACAATATATTCGCGACGGGGGGGAGGCGTCGCGTCCTGGTGGTGGTGTCGCTGCGCCATGCTTTCCTGGTAGCTTACGATGTTGGTCGGGAGGAGGAACAGGAAGATGAGAAAATAGGCGGAAATAGTTTTGTTTTTGCCTGCCAGGGATGGAGGAGGAGTGAATTGTAGACTAGTAGGGCGTCTTCACACCTGTCATGCACACAAACACACACAAACAGACACAGACACACACAGGTAAACTTGAGGCGTGGAGGCATATGTTGTGTGTGTGTGTGTGTGTAGGGGGGGGGGAGTAGTGGAAATGTTAGCTTTGTATATCCTTACCTGTGAGTGATATGAATGAGTAATGAGTATGTATATGTGAAGAGATTATTCGTTCTCATGCACAGGTTATGTTATACTACACTTGAATGAGTGAATATGTGTGTGTGTGTGTGTGTGTGTGTGTGTGTGTGTGTGTGTGTGTGTGTGTGTAAGTTAGACATGGACAAGAGAGAGGTCGATATGATGTTATACCTGAGTTCTGCAAAGTAATAGTAGTAGTAGTAGTAGTAATAACAGCAGACTTCCTAATAGTAACGCCAATAGTAGTAGTAGTAGTAGTAGTAGTAGTAGTAGTAGCCAAGTAACGAGATGAAACAAATACCAATCGGCTTTCTCCGTCCCGCATATGGAAAGAAGGGGTTAAGTAATGGGCGGGTAGAGGCAGACGCAGCACTAAGTAACGGGCTGATCCCTTCCATTAGGCGGGTTTTGCTGTAGGTGTGTGTTGTCGCGGTGGCGGGAAACGGAGAAAACCAGCTTCGTCGTACCGGGAAGTGCAAGGGATGGGGAACTAGGCAGCTGAGAGGTTGTTAAGCGTAAGAATATCCCATAATTTATCTGTAGTTACCTGTGTTGTCTTGTGTAAGGATGTAGCAGTAAGAGATGACATGATAATCACCGCTGTTTTACCGATAGAGAAGTAGGCAGCGAAGAGGTTGTTAAGTAAGATTATCCCCTCGCTTATCTCTTATTAGTTATGTTTTCTTTTATAATATTGCAAAGGATAAGAGGTAACACGTTAATCACTGCCTTACCTGTGAGTGCACGTTAAGTAATAAGACAGGTAAGATTAAGTACAAGAATATCCTCTCGTTAATCCCTTCTTACCTGTGTTTTCTTGTATAAGCTTGTAGGGAAGAAGAGGTTACACGTTAATCACTTCTGCCTTACCTGTGAGTGCACGTTAAGTAAGAATGCAGGTAAGATTAAGTACAAAAACATCCCCTCGTTAATCCCTTCTTACCTGTGTTGTCTCGCATAAGGTAAGGGAGGAAAAGATAACATGGTAATCACTGCTCTGTTGTACCTATAAGTGTAAGGTATTAAGTTAGAAGACAGGTAAGATTAAGTGCAAAAACGTCCTCTCGTCAACCTCCTCTTACCTGTGTTTTCTCGTATAAGCTGAGGAAGGAAAAGGTAACATGCTAATCACTGCTCTGTTGTACCTGATTAGTATTAAGTAAAGAGACAGGTAGATTAGTGCAAATGCTTCCTCGTACCTGTAAGTGCAAGGTGTTGAGGAATAGGCAGGTAGGAAGTCATTAGGTGTAAGCATGTCCCCCCTCTACCTCTTTTAGCCACGTGTAAGGTTAAGAGGGAGCAAGTTAACCACCGCTCTTACACCGTTCCCAGCGTGTGTCCCGGCGACGTGTAATGTAGTAGCTAGTTGTAGGAAGGGGAGGGACCGGCGATGGGGGTGGAAGAGGGGGGTGGGGGGGTTGAGGGAAGGAGTAAGTATTTGTATGTAATGTTAGCTGTCGTGTTAGTAGTTAGTAGTACTTGAGCTTGGCGGTGGTAGTGGAGGTGGTGATGTTGGTAGGTGGTGATAGTGGTGGTAAGTGGAAGGCTGATGGTGGTAGCTGGTGGTAGAGGATGTAGTGGTGGTGGTGGTAGTGTTTATTAGTTGTGGTGGCGGTGATGATAGTGGTGGTGGTGGTGGTGGTGGTGATAGTGGTGGTAAGCTAAGGGATGATGGTGGTAGCTGGTTGTAGAGGATGCAGTGGTGGTTGGTGGGTAGGTAATGGAGATGGTAGTGGTTGTTAGTAGTGGTGGTTGTGATAGTAGTGGTGATGGTGGTAGGTGGTGATAAAGGTGGGTGGTTGGGTTGTATTTCTGATGCTTTTTATAGCTAGTTTTTCCTTTTTTTTTTAGTTAACAGGCAACACCCCTTTCTATTTTTCCCATGAATATTTAAACTCAAAGCAAAGCACTACAACAGACGCTTTACTAACCATGTGAGGAAGAGATCAATAGACGCAAAAAAGAAGATAGGCTACGTATGTTTATGGAGATTTTAGCATTAATAGATCTGAGAGAACGTAATTGTGGATGGGTGAATCATTAGGTAAAACGGTCGTGTGTGTGTGTGTGTGTGTGTGTGTGTGTGTGTGTGTGTAGGAGAATAGTTGACAAGTATGCGGACCTAACAGTCACCAAATGGGGGGTACAGACTTGGCGGAGGGACTTTTTAGGCAGCCATAGGAAAAGGAGGAGGAGGAGGAGTTGGTAATATTGACGGGTATAGGCTCGCTTGCTGGTGTGTAGGCGGCGTGAGGACGTGATAGCGGGGTGAAAAACGAGTCTCATCAATGTGTATAGCCTAGGTATCGTAAAAGTGTGTAGCCTACGTGTGAATGTATATGTATATCAATGAACGTTAGTGGGTTTTGAAAGCATATTGACGTTATTGGATTCGGATACGTGTGTGTGTGTGTGTGTGTGTGTGTGTGTGTGTGTGGTTATCAGTCCATTTCCAGCAGTTATAAGCAAACTCTCTCTCCCTTGCGCCGAGGTGAACTTGGGCTTTGTTAGTTCAGCTGTGTAGTGTATGTGCGCTCTCTCTCTCTCTCTCTCTCTCTCTCTCTCTCTCTCTCTCTCTCTCTCTCTCTCTCTCTTTCTTTCCTTTTCTTTCCTTTTCTGTCATTTTTTTCATCTTTTCCTTCTTTTCTCTCTCTCTCTCTCTCTCTCTCTCTCTCTCTCTCTCTCTCTCTCTCTCATTTTCTTTCATTCCTTTCCTTTCATTTTTGTTCATTTTCCTTTTCTTTCTTTTTCTTTCATTCTTTTCCTTCTTTCCTCCTTTTCCTTCCTTTCTCTTCTCTCTTCTTTCTTCTCTCTCTCTCTCTCTCTCTCTCTCTCTCTCTCTCTCCCCTCGGTATTCGTCATTAGGCAGCCAGAAAGCATATCGCCTCTAGCAGTAACGTGAGAACTGTTAGTGTTCGTATGTATGTTCCATTCTGCACGACATTACGCTGTTAATACGAGAACGTTATCACTTGTAGAACGCGATCCGCTTCCTGTCATACGTATTTGTCTATCATTTCCTTCCAACTCTTTCTCCTCCTCCTCCTCCTTCTTCTTCTTCTTCTTGTTCCTCATCCTGATTATTTTTTACGTCATCTTCCCTCCTCTTTATCTTCTACTGCCTCCTCCTCTTCTTCTTCCCTTTTTTTCTGCTTCCTGCTCCTCCTCCTCTACTTCTACTAATCTGCTTTCTTCTCCATCTTCACTATCATCTTTTTTCTTCTACCATCTACTCCTCCACTGCCTCTCTCCGTCTCCTCTATCTCCTCCTTTCTCCTTCTCCTCTACTACAGTTTCGTCCTTACTATAATTTACTCTACTTCTTACTACAATAAAAAGTCACTACCACCACCACCACCACCACCATCATCATCATCATCATCATCATCATCATCATCGCCATAAATGATAACAACAGAAGCGCCACGACTTTTTTGCTCTGGTATTTATTTTTTTCCTATAATTATGAGATTACCCGATGCAGAGAGAGAGAGAGAGAGAGAGAGAGAGAGAGAATCCCCATGATATTGCAATCCTAAGCTGCTCATCAAATTTTCTGCTGAGGGCGAGGGATTAAAGAGGACATGAGAGGGGAATCGAGGAGGAGGAGGAGGAGGAGGAGGAGGAGCAGGGGAAGAGAGTGAAGAGAGATAAAGGAAACGTCAGGAGAGTGAAGTGAGTCATAGGAGGGAGGAGGAAATGAGAAAGAAGTGGAGTAAAGAGAAAGGAAGGAATAGAAGGAGAAAGGACGCGTGAAAGGAGTAAGGGGAGGAAGGAGGAAGGATCAGTGAGGTAAAGGAGAGAGAGAAGGGAGGAGGAGGAGACGCGAAAGCTATGGAGGAAAGAGGCAAGGAGGAGGAGAAGAGATGAACACGTAAAAAAAGTTAGGAAAGGAATGAACAAAATCTAATTATAACAAGTCTGTTCACGCGCAGGTGTGGCAGAAGAGGTGACGTCATATTGCCTCAGTGGGTTCGATGACAGAAAACGGAGTAACTGATGGATGACTTGTATTTTTTTATAATTAGATTTTGGGAAAGAAACAGGAGAAAAAATACAGCTAGTGAAAAGAGAAGGGAAAAGGAGACTAGAAAGAAGTGAAGGAAAAAGAGAAAGAAAGAAAGAAAGAGGCAGAGTAAGAGAGCGGAAGAGCACATAAAGAGAGTAAGGGGAAGGAGATAAAAGACAAAGTAGGAGCGTAAAGAGAGGAGAAAGGAGGACAGGGAATGTGAGGACAGTCTGGGTGCAAAAAGAGGAGGAGGAGGAGGAGGAGGACGACGACGACGGCGGGAGGAATTTGAAAGGATGGATAAGGAAGGAGTTTTTTTTAATTAGAAAGGAAGTGAGAGTGGAGGAGGTGGAGGAGGAGGAAAGAAGATAAGAGAAAAAAAATATCGTGAAGCAGATCTTTGTCCAAGGACGCTGTGATCCCCCCCCCCCCCCCTCTCGCTCTCGCTCTCTCCCCCCCGAAGCATTCCACCAGATCTCGAGACCTTGAAGACGAAGCTGATAAGTAATCCAGTTTAGGCGACACGCACACACACACACACACACACACACACACACACACACACACACACACACACACACACACTTTTTCTTTCCCTCATCTTTTCTTTCCTGTCTGATCCGTCTTGTTTAGCCGCGTGGGAAATGCCTTAATGATGACGATGATGATAGTGGTGATGGAATGGTGATGATGGTGGTGGTGGTGTTTTCTTTAGTCCTTAACGATGCTTGTTCAGTGTGAATGAGTGTGTGTGTGTGTGTGTGGGGGGGGGGGGGTGCCTGTGTTCCTCTCCTCTTCTGTGTGTGTGTGTGTGTGTGTGTGTGTGTGTGTGTGATGAAACGGAGTTGCTTGCTTTACTACAACACAACGACCTTCACTGCCATGACAACGGGGAAGGAAAAAAAAAAAAGATACGGAAGACTATAATCAATGAAGAGAGAAAAAAAGTGCAATTTGCAGTGTCTTGAAGCCGAGCAGTGACCTTCAGAGACGCTTGTTTGGGCGCTCATCCTGCACCCTCGTCTGGTTCTCACTCAATTATGGAATGGGAAGAAAGAATGAATGAATGAATGAATGAAGGAAGGAAGGGAGGATAGAAAAAAGGAAGGAAGGAAGAGAAGAGAGAAAGAAAGAGAAGAAAATATGAAGTAGAGATGTACCGATGTGCCGTTATCATCATGCACTCAGCTGCGATTATTATTTTTTTTCTATTAGCGCGATAAAACACCGTCACGGAATGCTTGTGTGTACACCTGCCTTCCTGAGTGTGTGTGTGTGTGTGTGTGTGTGTGTGTGTGTGTGTGTGTTCGTGTGTGTGTATGTGCTTTCTTTCTGATTCCTCTGATTTTCTTTCTTTGTTTTCATTTCGTGTTTTTAATGTGAAGGTTTTATCGGATTTTTGTTTTTATGGTTGAAGTGATGTTGCGTGAGAGAGAGAGAGAGAGAGAGAGAGAGAGAGAGAGAGAGAGAGAGAGAGAGAGAGAGAGAGAGAGACACAGACAGACACAGACAGACACACAAATAGACAGACCCACAAACAGACACAAACAGACAGACAGAGAGACAGACACAATCAGACACAGACAGGGACAGGGACAGACAGAGACAGGGACAGACAAAGACAGGGACAGACAAAGACAGGCAGACAGAAACCCACACAGAGACAGACAAAAAGACAGACAGATAGGGGGACAGAAACAGAAACATAAAAACAGGTCCGGCTGAGTGCATGTCTGAGCCGGTATAGTCGTTTTCTTCAGGTGACAAAAATCCCACCTGAGTCTACACCTGAGCCCCTTTAAAACACAGGTAAGAGGGGTCGGTGATGGGGCAGGAACGAGACCCACCTGTGCAGCCACTTCCTCCCACCTCGCATTCCCACGCTCCCTTCCACCTGCCTCCACCTACCTTGCCCTTACTTCCTTCTCCTCTCCTCCACTTTGTCTCATCCTTGTCTCACCTTTCTCCCTCTTGTTCAGTTTCCCTTCCTTCTTCTCTCTTCTTCCTCTCATGCTACGAGCAGTCCGTCACACTAAAGAAGGCAGTCAGTAGCAATTCTTATAGGCTTGCGATGTTCTTTTGTTTACGTTTTCGACTTGCGTGTTCCCAAGACTTTATTAGGCTATTATTGTTACGTATTAGGCTATTTTTATTATTAGGCTCTTCTTATTAGTCTTTTTTTCTTCTATATTCTTATTCGTTGCCTTTCTTTTTTTTTCCTTATTCTCCTTCTTCGTCATTTTCTTCTTCTTCTTTCTTCTTCTTATTCGTTGTCTTTCTTCTTTCTTTCTTCTTATTCTTATTATTATTTTAGGCTGCAAGATAAAAATTAAAAGCCACGTCACTGAAAAAAAAATTATACTGAGCAGTCACTCACGCCAAAGAAGGCAGTGCTTCCAACATTGCTTACTTGTTGGAAATCATGCGAAATCACTTTACATTTTTTTTACATTATAATATTCCACAGCTTTTAAGTCTGCCAAGAAAGGAACGCCACGTCACTGACAGAGAAATAGTGCGTGGCTAGATGACAATGCTTGCTTAAGGGGCATATGATTTCTGGTATTTTAATTTCAACATTGCATAATTAGTCCGGAGTATGTCTAGAGGAACATCCGAATCCTCTGCACTCCACTTAACTCGCTCTCACTTCCCTCTCCTCCACTTTGTCTCATCCTTCTCTCACCTTTCTCCCTCACATTCAGTTTCCCTTCCTCCTTCTCTCTTCTCCCTCTCCTTTTGTCTCTCACTCTCTGCCTTATTCTCTTCCCACCTTTCTCTCCCACTATTGCTACTTTTCTTCCTGCCTTTTCTCCCTCCCTCTCTCTCACTCCCCAAAAGACAGAACTTGCTTTGAATTCAGCTGTATGTTTATTTATTTATTGTTTTATTGTTCCAAGGTGTTTTAATCCTTTAACCTGGTAGCAGCGGGGATCATGTTTCTTAATGGTCCCTCTAAGCGAGAAAAATGAGAAAAAATCATCCCTCACACAAACCATTTCATAATATATATCAAAGCATTTATGATCAGATTATGTAACATCTATTTTGGGGGGTTTATATCATGGCACAAATTTGGCCCGTCGCTGCTACACGGTAAAGCCACAAATTTGGGCCGTCGCTGCTACACGGTACAGCCACAAATTTGGGCCGTCGCTGCTACCGGGTTAAGTTTGCCAGGCAACGAGAAGTCCAATACATAGAAGTAATACCATAGAAGATACTACAGGCTTTCAATACGCATATGTCTTTTTTATTTATCCATAATTTTAACGTTCGATAGTATTTAGTTCACAGTCTGGCAAGTAAGGAAACACATACATGGAATTAATGCCAAAGAAGATACTACTTTCTTTTAAATGGTTATACGTTTATCATCCATTTCTTTATTTGCTGTTGATAATCGTAAGTTTTGATGTTACAAGAGTTTAGTTCACACTCCGCTAAGCAAGGAAAGCCGGGTCCTCTATACAGAAGTCATACCAAAGAAGATTTTTTTTACAACAAAGGAGACAGCTTGAGGGCACAAAAAAGGAAACTATAATTAAAAAAGCCCGCTACTCGCTGCTCCTAAAAAAAAAAAAGAATCAAAAGAGGTGGCCGAAAGAGAGGTCAATTTCGGGAGGAGACTACTTTTTAGATACTACTGCGTGCTTTAACTAGTCAGGCGTTTACTATTCACCTGTAGTATTAACGTTCCGAAGCGCTTACTCCACTACATCAGGTAAATAAATGAACACTCGCTGACAAAGAGACACCGCGGCTGAAAGTTGAACGTGACTCTCTCGTTTTATTTTTTCCAGGAAGCGTTTCTTGTGATGAACTTAATGACGGTTCCCTGAGTGCGGGCGTGCATTGTTCCGGCTTAATGAGTACTGGAGGATGATAAAAAACAAAGGCCAAAGCGATGATTAGCGTAAAAGTGTCGTTGTCTTAGCAGTACTCGATTTCGTCATTTTTAAGCCCATGTCTCATTACGGATAGTGACTTAAAATCTCTCTCTCGGGTATTTGCTGTCGAGATGAGGGATAAAGTTATGTAGTAGTAGTAGTAGTAGTAGTAGTAGTTGTTTTTTTAAGTAGGTTGGATGTTAGGGATAAACAGGGACACTGGACAAAAAACTAAATATCTAAATAAAAAAGTGTGTGTGTGTGTGTGTGTGTGTGTGTGTGTGTGTGTGTGTGTGTTACTCGCAAACTATCACCACGTACAGGCAATAAATTTAGTAATTCTCTCTCTCTCCTCTCCTCTCCTCTCTCCTTTCCTCTCCTCTCCTCTCCTCTCCTCTCCCCTTCCCTTCCCTTCCCTTCCCTTCCCTTCCCTCCCTCTCCCCCTTCACCACAGTTACTCTCAATACGGTAACAGTTTTCCACGGAACAAAAGAAAATAAAAAGAGCAGCAATAAAAAAAATAAAAAAAACGAGTCTGCAAGTCACACCTGCTTCGTGCAATGGGGCGGAGGTGCGTGCGTGAAAGTAGTCGGGGGTGGAGCGGTGTGGAGGGGTGGGGTGGAAAGGGGAGAGGTAGATGGCGGAAGTTTTGTATGAAGAGGCTGGAAAGAGGTAAAGGTGGGTGGGTGGATAGGTGGAGGGGGTAAAGGTGGGTGGGTGGATAGGTGGAGGAATGGCGAGAGGAGGTGAAAGGAGATGTTTATGGGGTAGGCGTGGATGTGTGTGGGTGGGTGTGGATGAGTGGGTGGGTGGGTGAGTGGGTGTGGGTGGATTGAGGGGCAAGGAGGAGACAGAACATAAGATAGGAGAAGAGTGAAGGAGAGGTTAAGGGCAAGGATAACCAGGGAAGAGGAGGAGGATGAGGAGGAGGAGGAGGAGGAGTAGGAGGAGTAGGAGGAGGAGGAGGAGGGGAAGAGTTTACCGCACGTGTTTGCTGATGAGGATTGACTTGACAAGGAGGTGGTTGTGGAGGTGGAGGAGGAGGAGGAGGAGGAGGAGGAGGAGGAGGAGGAGGCGAATTACTTGATGACGGGAGATGAGTGGAGAATGATATGGAGGAGGGGAGGTGGTGAAGCAGCTGGTGGTTGGCTGGAGGAGGAGGAGGAGGAGGAGGAGGAAGAAGAGGAGAAGGTTGACAAGTGATGATATGTTGACATGGAACGGGAATGAGTCTAATTGGAAGAGGAGGAGGAGGAGGAGGAGGAGGAGGAGGAGGAGGAGGAGGAGGAGGAGGGCAGTGATACAGGAGAAGAAGAGGAGGCTGGGGATGATAACTGACATGGGTGAAGAGTAACAAGTTGAAGGAGAAGGAGGAGGAGGAGGGCAGTGATACAGGAGAAGAAGAGGAGGCTGGGGATGATAACTGACATGGGTGAAGAGTAACAAGTTGAAGGAGGAGGAAGAAGAAGAAGAAGAAGGAGAAATAGAAGAAGAAGAAGAAGAAGAAGAAGAAGAAGAAGAAGAAGAAGAAGAGAAGAAGAATGGGTATAATGATTTGGCGTGTGATTAGAACAAAGAAGAAGAAAGAAGAAGAAATACAAGAAGAAGAGAGAAGAAGAGAGAGAGAGAGAGAGATGGTGAGATGTGACTGAAATAGAGAATCTAATTAGAAAGAAGGAAAAAGAGAGAGAGAGAGAGAGAGAGGGTAGGGGGAATGAGTGCGGAATTTTCTCCTGATTTGATGGCATTGTTGAGGTTCCTGCGTCTGCATAATTTTCATCACGCATTTTATCATCTCATTTTTTTCCCTAATTATAATAAAAAAAATCCCGTTATTGCGAATATTTTGAGGAGGAATATTAGTTTTCATGAATGACTGTGTTTTATGAGATTTTTTCGAGTAGTTTTTGTTGTTATTTTTTGTTCTTTTTTTGTTTATTCAGATATACATTGGGTCGTCATTAGTTATTGATCAAGAATGTAGATAATGCTGATAAGTTTTATGTTGATTATTTTTATTAAGATGTTCATGTGGTCGTGAATCGTATGGAGTATGCATCTCACGTGTGTGTGTGTGTGTGTGTGTGTGTGGGTGGGTGGGGGGGGGGGGGGTTCCACTCACACAGCTATCCTGGACAGAGTGGAGTCTAAGGCTTTTCGTCTGATCAGCTCTCCTCCTCTTACTGATAGTCTTCTACCTTTCAAATTCCGCCGCCATGTTGTTTCTCTTTCTATCTTCTATTGATATTTTCACGCTGACTGCTCTTCTGAACTTGCCAACTGCATGCCTCCCCCCCTCCCGCGGACCTGCTGCACACGACTTTCTACTCAAGCTCATCCCTTTACTGTCCAAATCCCTTACGCACGAGTTAACCAGCATCTTCACTCTTTCATCCCTCACGCTGGTAATCTCTGGAACAATCTCCCCTCATCTGTATTTCCTTCTGCCTACGACTTGAACTCTTTCAAGAAGAATGTATCAAGACACCTCTCCTCCCGTAATTGACCTGTCTTTCGGCCACCTCTTTGGATTCTCTACAGGAGCAGCGAGTAGCGGGCTTTTTTTTTTATTATTGTTTCCTTTTTTTGTGCCCTTGTGGTGTCTCCTTTGCTGCAAAAAAAAATAATAATAATGAGGTTGCATAACAGGCTCATATAATTGTGTGCACGCCGAGAAAATATTTATGAAAGTAACACAATACAAGACCGAGCAGACGGGAAAAAAGAATACATAAAAGCTTAGTTTGTAAAGAAATAAAAAATAATTCATAAAAGAAGACTTAAGAATATTTTTTTTTGGGTATTATCTTTCGTATCATCCACGTTGCTGTGTTCACTTTTTCGTCAATGTCTTTTCAGTCATTTTCTACTTTCTTTTTTCCTGCTGGTTTGCTTTTGATAAATTCCCCCAACATTTTTTTTTGATAACTTCCTATTTATATTTTCGTAATTTTCTTCGTCATTATCTTCGTCTTGGCTACTTAACCGTCTCCACTACCTTGGCAATGTTTCCTTTCCTCATTTTATTTTCCCTGTTAGTTTTCCTTTGATATATTCCTCAACATTGTATTTTATTACTTTCCTGTTTTCATCTTAGTAATTTTCTTAATTTCGTAGGTTTGTGACACCCACGCTCACTCATCTGTTCTTCATCTCTTAACTTCTTTTCCTTTTTTCTCCTCTTCCTCTTTTCCTCTTCTCCTATCCCTTTTCCTCCTATCTCGTCTTCCTCTTGTCCTTCTCCTCTTCTCCCATCCCTTTCCTCAACTTCTTTTCCTTTTTCTCCTCTTCCTCTTTTCCTTTTCCTCTTCTATCCCGTTTCCTCCTTGTTCCTGTTCTTTTTCCTCCTCTTCTCCTTAACAAACACACGACCCCCCCTCCCCCCCATTATAAAAAAAAAAAGTTAACTGTCTTTCATCTCCCTTCTTGTCATCTCTCTGCTTTATTTCTTTATTCTCTTATATTTTTTCCCTTCCAGTTTTTTCCATCTCCTCGAATGACCTCCTTTCCATCCTCTCAAGAGTCTCTTCAACTATGGCTCGTCTTTCTTTCAACTTTTATTACTATATCTTGAAGCATTTTTTTATCTTCATTTTTGCCCCCTCGTCATCTTCCCTTTTTCCTTTTTACATTCTCCTATTCCATTTATTTTTCCTATTTTTATTCTATTTCATCCATTCTTCCTTTTTTTCATTCTCCTATTTTCCTGTTCCATTCATTCTCCCTATTTTAATTCTGTTCCATTCATTTTTCCTTTTAAATTCTCCTATTCCGATTATTTCTCCGATTTTTATTCTCCTATTTCATTTATTTTTCCTTTTTTCATTCTCCTATTTTCCTGTCCTATTCATTCTTCCTATTTTCATTGTTCCATTCATTTTTCCTTTTAAATTCTCCTATTCCGATTATTTCTCCGATTTTTATTCTCCTATTTCATTTATTTTTCCTTTTTTTCATTCTTCTATTTTCCTGTCTCATTCATTCTTTCTATTTTCATTGTTCCATTAATTTTTCCTTTTTACATTCTCCTATTCCAATTATTTTTCCTATTTTCAAACTCCTATTCCATCCATTCTACCATTTTTTCATTCTCCTATTTTCCTGTCCCATCCATTCCTCCTATTTTCATTTACCTATTACATACATTTTTCCTATTTTCATCCCTAGTCTCCTTCTATGGTTTCCTCCTTCATCATCACCTCATCAAACACCTCAAGTAATGATCAACTCACGTCATTGTCGCCTCAACTCAAACTGCTCTAACTCTTCTTTTTCCCCTTCGCTTTAATTGCTTACGATTCGGAATATTTTTTTTCGCTTCCTGCTTTCCTCCCTCGCTCCGCCCGGCCGCCTCACCTGTTCAACGTGACGCCGCTTTCCTGTTGATGGCCTCAGCTCAGGTGTGTCTGCAAATGAATCAGTTTACCTGCGTTTTTATTTACTCATTTTTTTTGCGCTCTTTCCTCCTTCCCCTCCAGCACTTCACCTCGCTCTCTCCCTCTCTCTCTCCGTCTCTCTCCCTTTCTAATTTATTTTTATTCGTACGAACCGTTTGTGTTTTATTGTTTTGTTTTTGTTTTCATGTGTGTGTGTTTGTGTGTGTGTTCCTTTATGAGTGTCTTTCTCTGTTTGTGTATGTCTGTTTGTTGCTGTCCGCTGGCATGTCTGTCTGTCTGTCTGTTTGTCTGTCTGTCATTCCCTCCACCTTATTATTCCTCCCCGCTATTGTGCTCTGTCTGTTTATCTGTCAGTCTGTCTCTTCAGTTGTTTGTGTTTGTCTACCTCTTGTCTGGGTGTAGGTATGTAATGTGTGTATGTATGTATGTATGTATAGGTTTGTATTACGATCGTACGGAAGCACCTGTGTGTATGTATGTATATTTGTGTTATGTATGTGTACGGATCCATCTGCTTGTATGTATGTATTTATGTATGTATGTATGTATGTGGATTCGTTCCTAGTCCCGTCGCTCTCTCCTCGCCTTCCTTCCTTCCTTCCGCCCTCCTTCCCGTCTGTCGGTGGTCGCGGGCGGGTGGTCGCCGCCCACCTGCCTCTCCTCCCGCCGTGTCCGCCCATCTGCCGCCTCACACACTTACCTACTTTCTCGTCACTCACGCATCTGCCGCTTCGTCACCCCCAACGGCCAATCACCACGCTCTCCACGCCGCCGCTAACCAATCATAACCCAGATACTCGCCGGCGCCGCGTTGCCACTGGCCGAGAGAGCACAGCGTCGGACTTGAGGCACACCGAACGGCTGCAATTGCGGGGAAGTCGAACTGAGGTGAAGAGCCGTCCGTGTGGTCAGTCGTCCTGCAGCCGCGGCCCCAGCACCACCCCAGCAGAAGCAGCACCAGCAGTAGTAGCAGCAGCACCTCGGCCCCCTCATAGTTACGCCTGGACTTGCTCTCTCCCTCTCTCCCCCTCTGGTGCCGCCCCGCCCTAGTGAGCTATTAATTAAGACTTACCTGAGCTGACTTACCTGACCGCGAGTGCCTTAGAGGAACCGACAGACTCCCCGACCCGTTTACCGTTAAGTGATTGGATACTCTTTGTCTTGCGTCGTCGTCGCCGTCTTCAGCGTCACCACCGCAGCCATGAGGGAATACTACTCAATGGTATGTTTTTTTTATTGTTTTTTGTTCTTTTTCTGTGGGGTTTATAATGTGTGTGTGTGTGTGTGTGTGTGTGTGTGTGTGTGTGTGTGTGTGTGTGTGTGTGTGTGTGTGTGTGTGTCTCTTTCTCTCTCTCTCTCTCTCTCTCTCTCTCTCTCTCTCTCTCTCTCTCTCTCTCTCTCTCTCTCTCTCTCTCTCTCTCTCTCTCTCTCTCTCTCTCTCTCTCTCTCTCTCTCTCTCTCTCTCTCTCTCTCTTTCTCACGGTCCTTTAAATTCTCCTCCGTTTCCGTCCTCCGCTTTTTTCCTCTCTCTCTCCCCTTCCTTTCCCTCCCTCCTTGCCTCCCCCGCTTCCTTCCGTCCCTCTCTTTACCCTTCTCCCACATCCGTTCACCTTCCCCTCCTTCCCTTTTTCTTCACCCCTTTCATGTTCCAGCACTCACTCCTACACTCCTCACTGCACTTTTCAACGTCACTCTTTTTCCCTTCCTCTTCTCTCCCTTTTCTCTCCCTCCAGCTGTCTCATTTCGTTTCTCTTCTCCATTGTTTTCTCTCTCCGCCTCATCAACTCCAGAAATGGCAGGTGATTTGAAGATGATGTGGATGGTAATGATGTTGATAATGATAATATGGAAGGAGCGAATTTCCTCATTAGTCTCTTCTATGCAGCGAATTTTGATGTTAATTGTGTTCGTGATTATATAGGTCGATACATACATACATACATACATACATATACTCACATAACCCGAAATTGATCTCTCTTTTGGCCACTCCTGTATATGGGCAGTGATAAGCGTTTTTTTTTCTTTTTTCAATTATCTTTTTCCCCTTTAGCTGCTTCCTTTACTGTAACAAACAAACAAACAGAGATACTAAGCAGGTACTTGGGTTACACGTTATCAAGTCTCAGAAAGAGTATGACTGATGAATCGTGATAACTAACATTGCTTTAATCTTCACGCTGTCACATTTATCTTCCTTTTTTTTTTCCTGCATGTTTTATAGCTCATGTCAGACCTTCCTCGGCTCTTTGACATGCGTTTATCTGCAAGTCCTCTGCTATCTACGCTTTTTTTTTTTTACCTGCTATTATGTAAAGTCTTCCTTGCTACCACGACACATCTTGAAACCCTCTGTTATATTTTATCTTTGTTTATTTTTATTGTTTGTTCGTTTTTTTTTTTTGTTGCCCTGTCTGTTCACTTAATGTCTTCCTCCTCACCAATTTCTGTTATATGTTATCACCAATTTCTGTTATGTTATCTTTATTTTTATATTTTATTTATTTTATTTATTTACTTTTCTGTTGCTCTGTCTGTTTTACTCAATGTTTTCTTCCTCACTAATTGACTCTGATCTATCTAGGAATCGTCTGTTAAGTGTCTTCATTTTCTTTTCTTTTTTTCTTTTTTAATATCTTCAGTTCACGTCAAGTTCTTTTCTCGCTACGACACTTTCTGATTTATTTTGGAGTTCTCTTTTATGTTCTTCGTTTTCCGGTTTTCGCTTCAACCTGTTCAGTTAATGTCAAGTCTCCCTCACCACTCGACGCTTTTATCTCGAAATCCTCCATTATATATTATCTTCATTTTCTACTTTTTTATATCAGTTTTTTTTATATATATATCTCTAGTTTTTATAGTTTTTTACTCTTTATATTTCTCTTTAGTTAATGTTAAGTCGTTTTCACCACTCGAAACTTTATCTATTATCTTCATTTTCTATTTTTTTACATCAATTTTTTTTATATATATCTTTAGTTTTTATTGTTTTTTTACTCTTTATATTTCTCTTTAGTTAATGTTAAGTCGTTTCCATCACTCGAAACTTTAATTTATCTATTATCTTCATTTTCTATTTTTTTACATCAATTTTTTTTATATATATCTTTAGTTTTTATTGTTTTTTTACATCAATTTTTTTTATATATCTCTTAGTTTTTATTGTTTTTTTTTCTTTCTTTATTTACTTTTTTGTTTAATGTAGTCGTCCTCTTTTCACTCTCACTTTATTCTCGAATCCTCTATTTTTTTTTTTCTTTTTTTTTTTTTTTTTACATCTTTAAAGTCTTCTCTCATCTTTCTCATCATCTTCATCTCTTCTTTACTTTTTTTTTCTTTTTCCTATCTGTTTAGTTCATGTCAAAGTCTTCTTCGCCACTTGAATCTCCTCTTCTATATCTCACTGTTCTTTTTCCTATCTGTTTAGTTCATGTCAAAGTCTTCTTCGCCACTTGAATCTTCTCTTCTATATCTTTCTTTTCCTTTCCCATCTGTTTAGTACATGTCAAAGTCTTCCTCATCGCCGTCCGTCTCGCCTCAAAGGAAATGTCGTCTATACACCTCGGTCTCGCCTCGCTGCCCTCGTCCCCCAAGTGACTCACCTGAAAGTATTATGAGAAAGCAAGGAACACAAGAATGAGAGTAAACCTGCTTGTAACGATACCCACCGTGACTCAACCAACCCCCTACCGACACCCACCCACCCGCTCACACACGGATACTCGCCCACGTAGTATATTAAAGCTGAGACGTATCCACAGGGAGTCATCAGAGAATCCACACCTCAGATTCTTTATTAAGCCATCTTGCCGTTTTCTCCGACGACTCCACCCACAAACACACCGATGTTATTAAAAAGCATAGAGGTGGAGGAGAGGATCCCACGCATCCACCCACACGTAGACACACAATAGGCCTGTTTTCACACCCCTCTGTTCTCCCACGCACCCACATTCACACCCACAGACCACATATACACACACCCTAGTAAAATAAATAGAATGAGGTTATAGAGAGATGTAGCACGAGACCCTCTGAGCCATCCACACTCATAACTTTTGTCTCTATAGGAACAGCGATTAGCGGGCTTTTTTAAACCTTTTTCTGTTGCCCTTGAGCTGTTTCTTTAGCTGTAAAAAAAACAAAAAAGGTCATCCATACCCCCACCCACTATAAGTCTGTCTTCCCTCCCCATTCATCCACTCACACACTCAAGCGCATAGTCTTAAAATAAAATAAAGTTATGTAAGGTTGTGTTGAGACCGTCCCAGTAACCTACTCATCCTCACCCACACCTATAATGAGTCTGTCTTCCCATCCATTTCTTTACCTATCCTTCAACCCACCCACCCACCCACACACACGCACACTCTCGCAAGACTGAAGTTATGCAAAGTTTAAGAGACCAGTAACCCACACTCACGCACCCACAGAGACATTGAACCTGCTTTGTCACCCACTCATCCACCCACTCATCCACCCACTCATTCACCCACTCACCTACACGCACACTCTCGTAAGACAGAAGTTATGCAAAGTTTAAGAGACCCACACTCACGCACCCACAGAGACATTGAACCTGCTCTGTCACCCACTCATCCACCCACCCACCCTCCCACCCTCTCCCTGTCTACCCACCTGCCTTCCTGTCTACATATGCATCCAGGCTCTTATTCAAAGCCAACAGGTGTTTGATCTTGCGTGGAAACTTGCTATTTGGAGAAAGTGTTCCATTTTACTGCGGCTTGAAGAGTTTGCATTGTGGTGTGAAAAGAGGGCGGTGTGGTTTTGTTGTTGTTGTTCCTGTTGTTGATGTTATTATTTGTGTGTCGTTCTGAGAAGAGGAAGGCGAGTTGTTGTTGGTATTATTATTATTATTATTATTATTATTATTATTATTATTATTATTATTATTATTATTATTATTATTATTATTATTATTATTTTTACAGCAGAGGAGTCAGATTCAAGGGCTTAAAAAAAGGAAACAAATGTGAAAAAAAGCCCGCTACTTGCTGGTCCTAAAAAGAGTTAGAGGAGTGGTCGAAAGATAGGTCAATTGTTGTTGTTGTTGTTAGTTCTCCTCCTTTGTTCATTCAGTCTTCTTTTCTCTCTCCTTTTCTCCTCTCTTTCCTTCCTCATTTTTTAACCGTAGTCTTTTCTCTCTTTTGCCTTCCCCAACCCTTCCTTTCCCCCACTTTCTTTTTTTTCTTTTATCTCCGAAATCTATGGCGCTGGTAGGCATTCATGAGGGGCAGTGGTGGTCAGTTCCCTTGTAACGACTCCACCCCCCTTTCTCTCTCTCTCTCTCTCTCTCTCTCTCTCTCTCTCTCTCTCTCTCTCTCTCTCTCTCTCTCTCTCTCTCTCGCTCTCTCTCTCTCCAGTGCACCTTTAACCCTTAGGGGGAGTATTGGGGCGACAGGACCTTCGTTGGCAGGTGCTTCGCGGGTCTCTCTCTTCACATTCACTGCACAGGAATGGCTGGATGTCTGTCTGGCTGGCTCGCTTGGTGTGTGGCTGGATGGCTGTATCTGTCTGGCTGGATGACTGGGTGTGAGTGGATAGGAAGTGGCTGGCTGGGTGGCTGTCTGGCTTTTTGGGGGATGTGCCTGTCTGTATGGCTGAATGGCTGACTCGATTGGTGAGTGGCTGACTGGCTGACTGGATGTGGGTGGGTAGGAAGTGACTGGCTGGGTATGGGTGGGTATGAAGTGGCTGGGTGGGCGGTTGAGTGGTTGTCATTGTGGAAGGATGGCTTTAACTGGTTGGCTGACTGGCTGAGGATATGGATGACTGGTAGGCTGACTGGCTGCATGGATGAGTGACTGACTGGAGTGTGACTTGCTGAATGACGTGCCGGCTAGATACGGTTATTAATAGCTGCTTGACTGACTGACCGACTAACTGACTGACTGACTGGATGACTGGATGACTTGCTGGCTGTACCGTTAACTGTCTCTTCGGCTTGTAATTTAGTTTTCTCTTCATTCCAATATTTTTTTCTGGCACCAAAAAGAAAATGAGAAAAAAGATTTGTGGGTTTATCTTTTTTTATTTTTTTTCACGTTTTAAGATCGAGTTTTGTGGATTCCTGTCACGTTCACTTCCTCCAATTTTCCCTCACGTTCTCTCCACACGTTCTTTTTTTTTTACCTATTTCCTTCTTTCTTGACCGTTCTTCTTCCCTCCTTTTTATCTCTTCTTCAGTCCTTCCTTCCTTTCTTTCCTTTCTCTCTTCTTCCTTGCAGTCTTTCATTCTCTCGTCTCCTGCTTCGTCCTTCCTCTCTTATCTTTGGTCTCTTATCTCCTCTCCTCTCTTCTCCTCTTCTTTATCATTTTCTCCTTATCTCTCCTTTTTGTTCTCTCTATCTTCATGTTTCTCCTTCTCTTCAGTCTCTCTCTCATCTCGTCTCATTCTTCTCATTCTTCTTCCTTCTCTTTTCTCTCTCTTTACCTTATATTTCTCTTCCTCTCTTTCTCTCCATCTCTGTCTCTTCCCATTTTCTTTATCTTCCTCTCTTTTCTTATGTTCTTTCTCTTCCTTTCTATTATTTCCCAACTTTCCTCCCTCCCTTCCTTCTCCTTTCTCTTCCTCTGTTTTCTTCTTCCTATTCTTTCTCTTCCCTTCTTTTCTTCCCCTCTTTCTTTGCCCCTCTTCTTTTTCTTCAGCTCTTTATTTCCTCTTTTTCGTCCTCTTCCTATCTTCTTTTACTCCTTATTTCTCTTCCTCTCTTCTTTTTTCTCTTCCCCTCGTCTCTTCTTCCTCTTCTCTTCCTCCTCTTCCTATCTTCTTTTACTCCTTATTTCTCTTCCTCTCTTCTTTTACTCCTCTTTTTTTCTCTTCTTCCTCTTCTCTTCCTCTTCTCTCCTTCTTTCCGGCTGACGCTCTCCCTGCATCTGACGCTCTTCCTTGTTTCTCCACTTTCTCCTCAATCTGTCGTCTTCCGCAGTAGCCCGCCCCTCCCTCCTCCACTTCCCCCCCTTCCTCTTCTTCCTCGCCCCTCCCTCATCCACTTCCCCCCCTTCCTCTTCTTCCTCGCTCCTTCCGTCGTTTCACTCCCACTCGTAACCAGCTTCTACTCCTCTCCCTCCCCCCATCCCTACCTCCCTCCCCTGCTGTCACGGCTTTCCCCTTACCTGTGTGTGTGTGTGTGTGTGTGTGTGTGTGTGTGTGTGTGTGTGTGTGTGCGTGTGTGTGTTTCACACACACACACACACACACACACACACACACACACACACACACACACAATACTACTACTACTACTACTACTACTACTACTACTACTACTACTACTACTACTATTACTACTACTACTGTCGCACATACTATCCCTGAAAATGGACGAAGTGAAAAAAAAAATAGAAAGCAACGATGAATAACACAAATAATTAAACTAGAAATTAAAAAAAAGAACAATAAAAGCTGAAGTGGTAAAAAGTAAGAGAGAGAGAGAGAACACATCACCACACATAACAGCTTGGGTTGAAATCTTTCCTGTAAGCTTCGAAGCCACATCGTTAGCCACAGCCACCGCCACATTCCTATACACACACACACACACACACACACACACACACACACACACACACACACACACACACACAGTCTACTTCCCACTCACCCCTCTCACCCTCTTCTTTTTCATTCCTTTTCCCACTCAAGAAAGCTCTCTCTCTCTCTCTCTCTCTCTCTCTCTCTCTCTCTCTCTCTCTCTCTCTCTCTCTCTCTCTCATTATGGTAATTGGATATAGCGACAAGATATTTTCCTAAGGGTTTAATTTTCCTTTTTCACCGTTTAATAAATTGACTCTTTTAGCGTTTACGTCATTGTTTATTGGTCTGCTGGTGATAGGCTGTTGGGGGTGATTTATAATGCATACACGATAATCTGTCTGTCTGTCTGTGCCTCTCTCTCTCTTTTTGTTTATCTGTGTATCTTTGTTTAATTAAGGCCAATATGCTTAATTTGAAACGTGTTTAGGTCTTGATTATGTCTATGTATTTCCATCTATCTATCTATCTATGTTTGTTTTCTCTTTCCCTTTTCTCTCACTCGTCTCTTCTTTCTCTTTTCCTCCTCTCCTACTCTTCTCTCCTTTCTCTTCCCCTCTTCTCATACTCCTCTCATTTCTCTTCCCCTCTTTCACTCCTCCGCAAACCTCTTCTTTTTCTTCATTTCGGCTCTTCTTCCTCTCCTTGTTTCTCTTCCACTCCTCTATCTATCTATCCATGTATTTATTTCTATCTAATCTAATCTATCTATCTATCTATCTACCTACCTATCTATCTATCTATGTATCTATCTATCTATCTATCTATCTTTGTTTCTCCGTGTGTGTGTGTGTGTGTGTGTGTGTGTGTGTGTGTGTGGAGAAAGTTTAATTGCCCCCCCCAACAGGCGGTCATTACGGTGGTCATCACGGCCTCATTATCGCGGCAATTTCTCGGTTAGTGTCTTTTCATTATTCAGGAGACGCCGTTTCACTCGTATGCTAATGTGTTCCCATTATTTTTTTTATCTCTCTCATTCTGTGTTTTTAATGGTGTGTGTGTGTGTGTGTGTGTGTGTGTGTGTGTGTGTGTGTGTGTGTGTGTGTGTGTGTGTGTGTGTGTGTGTGTTTTGTTTCCCTGGGGTCATGTTTGGGGTTCTTGATGGTCTCTGAAGTTAGATATTTTGGGACTTTTGGGACACCTGTTTCGGGGAATTTGTTTTACTCTTTAGTGTTGTCTCCCCTATCATCGTTTGTAGCAGAAGTAGTAATAGTAGTAGTAATAGTAGCAGCAGTAGTATTAGTAGTGGTAGTGGTAGTAGTAGTAGTGGTAGTAGTAGTAGTAGTAACAATGATAACATAAATAATTGTGTTTTTACGTCCGATAATTTGAAAACGATACTATTTTGTAAGATAATAAACCATTAACTCGCGAACAAACATTAAATCAATGAATGATTGCACAATGGCGCCACAGTATTCGTAGTTTTATTAGCGCGGTGCATTGTGGCGGGGCGAGATCGAACAATGTCCAGCGTGTCCTTGAAAACAGACCCCCGACTCACCCCTCCTGACACGGCAGCCGCGGCGGGGGCGGAGTCTGCCGGTGCCTGAGGCTGTGTGGGAGTCAACCAGTCAGACTCTTCTCCCTCCAGTTGGCTGCGGGCTGCCAGAGAGTGTGTGTGTGTGTGTGTCCTCCCGTTGGTGTTGCTGGCGTGTCTGTCTCCCATCACCCCGCCCGGAGCACCGCCACTTGCCGTTGGTTACTCACGGATCGTCCTGGACCCCGCCAGTGTAGGTGTCACGCAGCGCCCCAGAAGCGTGCGTGCGTGTGTGTGTGTGTGTGTGTGTGTGTATGTATGTATGGAGTGCTCGGTCTTTGGCTAACGTGGCATATCTCATGATGGTTTCTTCCTTTGATGTCTTATTGGGTCTTCCCCTCTTTTCTTCCCCTCTTTCTTCCTTTTCCCCTCTTCTTTTTCTTCCTCTTCTTCGTCCTCTTCCCTTCTTCTCTTATCCCTTATTTCTCTTCATCTCTTCTTTCACTTTTCTTTTGTTGCTTTTTCCCCCGAGGAGTGTCTGGTTGGTACTCTCAGAAGCTTCCGCCACTCACATCAACTACATTTTCCAAAGGCCGAAGAGGAGATAAATCGCATACTGTATTATAGTAAGTGCTTTTGTAGGTTCATGGCACAACAGTATGATCAAACTACCACAAGGGTCTTAAAACTACCTCTTCAAAAACAGCAGTATGGTCAAACTACCAGAAGGGTCTTAAAACTACCTCTGCATTTTTTTTCACAGCTAAGGAGATAGTTCAAGGGCGTAAAGAAAAATATATAAAAAAAAGCCCGCTACTTACTGCTCCTGAATAGAGGTCAAAGGAGTGTCCCAAAAGAGAGGTCAATTTCGGGAGGAGAGGTGTCCTGATACCCAAAACTCCTTCGAAACCCTTGTAACATTGTACCTGGTCGCCAAAATGTTTAAGAATATGGCCATTCGTGTTTTCCTAACGTACCCGCATGTTGTCACGAACCCGGTACATGCTTTGATTCAGTTGAGCAAGTAGGATGATGCGCCACCACCCACTCGTCACGCCAGTCATGCTCAGCTTCACGTGTTATTCAGATGACTTTGACGAACTCGGATATTTCACCGTCACGCCGCACATTTGATTAACGGCCCTGTGACCCAGAATCTCCGCCTCTACCCTGAATTGATCATGGGGTTCGGATGTCACGTGGACGCGGGTGACTGAAGGTAGACGTGACGGCGTTAGGAGCCAAAAAAATGTCTGCAGGGAAGTCAGTTGTCGCCTTCTGTAGATTCGCATGTCGTAAAAGGCTCAGCGGGTGTTCAGAGTTCATAGGTGTCATGCAGTCAAAGATAAGGCCTCGAATTAGCACATGTTTGGGGATAGCAAGTACAGACATCTCCTGTTTGCTGAGGCTGCCATGTGAAGGGGGCGGACGGTTTTCTGTTCTTCCCCTGTAGATTCACATGTCATAAAATGCTCAGCGGGTGTTTAGAGAGTTCACAGGTGTCGTGCATGCAAAGATAGGTCTCGAATTAGCACGTGTTTGGTGATAGTGAGTACAGACATCTCCTGTTTGCTGAGGCTGCCGTGTGAAGTGCGGACGGGTTTCTGTTCATCCCCTGTGCCTCTAAAGGTGATAATCTTCAAAAGTGACATGATAAACCCCCGCAAATATACTTCACAAGACCAGTGCAATGATTACGTACAGTGAAAGAAAGTGAGGTTGGAACTTAGAAGGGATATAAGTAGAGAGGTGGTCAGAGTTACAGGTAAGCAGTAATTAGGGAAACAGGTGGAAAGACGGATAGATATGTAGGCAGGGAAACATATCAAGGAAGGCAAGCAGGCAGGCATTAAACAGCAGGGAGAGAGGCAGGCAGGTGGAGTTAGGCAGGTATCTATCTATTCAAACAGTCAGATAGTCGGCATAACATTAACCCGTACATTTGAACACCCTCTCTTAAACTCTAGATACCCTCAAGAAAAAGGTTAGATAAGTTCATGGATAGTGAGATTTGGGTAGATTCGGTTTACACTGCCTCTTGCACACTGATATTCTTTTAACCCAATTTCTCCTGTTCCTCTCCCTCCTCCTTTCCTCTCCCCCTCACCTCTCATCTCCTCCCTCTCCCCATTACTGGTTCTCGTCATTTAAACTCATTCTCTGCTTAGCCTATATAACACTTCACTTTCCCACGCTCTATGAACACGTAGTACTCTTCAGCCACACATCTGAACACTTATATCAAATCATCGTCACAACTTCCCCTGAACCTTGCCCCTGGAGCGGAAGTACACCTAAAAAACACGCCGCCGCAGGAAAATGTCGCACGTGCAGGGTGTCGGCGGGCGGGGCGCTCTACACGTACTGTCTAACCCGACCGTGACCCTGGCAGCCACACGAGAGGAGCCCCACATCACCTCCTGCTGCGCTTCTTCCCAGCCTGCTCGTCTTATCAACTCCTCCTGCCTCCTTACTTTCATTTATACTTCTCCTTCCTACCTGATACTCTTCCTCCCTACCTGCTCGTCTTATCTTCTCCTGCTTCCTTACTTTCATTTATACTTCTCCATCTTACCTGCTCGTCTCGTCTCCTTATATTCTTCGTCCCTTCCTGCTTGTCTCGTTTCCTCCCTCCCTTCTTTCTTTTATACGCCTAGTGCCTTCCTTTTTATATCTTCTCCACCTGCCTTTCATTTCCTTATTCACTTCCTCCCATGTCTTATTTCTACCTGATACTACCTTCCTTCATACTCTTCCTTCCTCCCTGCCCTTTCCTCTCTTCCTGCCTTCCTACTTTGCTTTATATTCTTCCTCTCTATATCCTTTTTACTCATATGTCTCCTATCTACCTCCTATCTACCTACGTCCCTACCTATCTACCTGTATCTACCTTCCTGTTTCTCTGATTGCTTTCCTACCTACCTACCTCCCTACTCACCTGCCCCCCTGCCTAGCTCTTCCTCCTTCCCACCTTCCCCCCCTTCCGTTCCCTTCTTCTCGATGACTCACACGCCGCTCGCTGCTGTGTGATGTCCCTCGTGATGGTTTAGATTCCATGTTAGGGGATCGAACTTCCACGTGTCGGTCTGTGGCTTGAAGTTGTCCTGTGAGGTGGGGATCGAAGAGGCAGGCGGTCGAGGTGTCCAAATCCCTTATGCAAGAGTTAACCAGCATCTTCACTCTTTCATCCCTATACTGTCCACCTTCCTAATGCAAGAGTTAACCAACAACTTCACTCTTTCATCCCTGTGCTGTCCAAATCCATTATGCAAGAGTTAACCAGCATCACTCTTTCATCCCTATACTGTCCACCTTCCTAATGCAAGAGTTAACCAACAACTTCACTCTTTCATCCCTGTACTGTCCACCTTCCTAATGCAAGAGTTAGTTGTGCGATAAAATGAACGTTCTGCGTCTATCTGAGAGTCTGTAGGTTTTCGGCACAGCGGTTAAGTGTTGTCCAAAAAAAATGCCTGTTCTGTGTACATCGAATAGTTTTGCAAGACAAGGGAAAGGATGATGGTGAAGTGTTGTCCGGGGGAAAAAAAAAAAAACGTTCTGTGCAAAAACTTCTTTACA
This sequence comes from Eriocheir sinensis, assembly GCF_024679095.1. NCBI lineage: Eukaryota > Metazoa > Arthropoda > Malacostraca > Decapoda > Varunidae > Eriocheir > Eriocheir sinensis. The sequence goes on from NC_066548.1 coordinate 2,823,939, forward strand.
CAACGAATAATTTTGAAAGACAAGGGAAAGCATGATGGTGAAGTGTCGTCCGGGGAAAAAAAAAAAAAAGTTCTGTGCAAAAACTTCTTTACACAACGAATAATTTTGAATGACAAGGAAAAGCATGATGGTGAAGTGTTGCCCGGGGAAAAAAAAAAAAAAACCGTTCTGTGCAAAAACTTCTTTACACAACGAATAATTTTGAAAGACAAGGGAAAGCATGATGGTGAAGTGTTGTCCGGGGGAAAAAACAACAAAAAAAACGTTCTGTGCAAAAACTTCTTTACACAACGAATAATTTTGAAAGACAAGGGAAAGCATGATGGTGGAATGTTGTAGGAAAAAAAAAAAAAACGTTCTATGCAAAAACTTCTTTACACAACGAATAATTTTGAAAGACAAGGGAAAGCATCATGGTGGAATGTTGTAGGAAAAAAAAAAAAAACCGTTCTGTGCAAAAACTTCTTAACACAACGGATAGTTTTGCCACAACGAGCGAGCAGCGCCGCACACTCTCCAAAGTTTCTGCCGCCGTCATTGTTTTCACGAGCTTGACAACGCAACTTTTGCCGCGGAATGTAAACAGGCCAGATGTGCATGTCGGGGTGTAGGCGGGAGTGCTTGTATCCATGGGTGTAGGCGTCCCCTGTCGTCCCTTGTCGTCCCCTGCCCTTCCCCTCCTCCTCTCCTAACTTAACCTAACTTGCTCTGGCCTTTCTTTCCCTTTCCTTCCTTCCCTTTCCTGCCCTTCCATTCCCTACCCTGCCCTGCCCTGCCTTTTCCTTCCCTGCCCTTCCATTCCCTACCCTGCTTTGCCCTCCCCTTCCCATTCCTTCCCTGCCCTTCCATTCCCTACCCAACCCTTCCCTTCCCTTCCCTTCCTTTCCATTCATTCCTCTTCCTTTCCCTTCCTTTCCCTTCCCTTCCCTGCCCTTCTCTTACCTTCCCTGCCCTCCCCTTCCATTTCCTTCCTGCCCTAACATTCCCTACCCTTCCCATCCCTTCCTTTTCATTTCTTTCTCTTCCTTGACTTTCCTTTCCTTTCCTTTCATTTCCCTTCCCTACCCTACTCTACCCTTCCCATCCCTTCCCATCCCATCCCATCCCTTCCTTGCCCTTTCCTGCCCTGCCCTGCCATCTGGGTGTGTGGGCCGCTGAGTCTTCTGCAATTACACGTTACTTTTATGCCCTGAATAGTTTCCTTAACCTTATATGTCAACACGAAGCGGCCTCATATGTTGCCCGGTCATGTTGCAATGTAGGCGCGGCGATGGTGGTTCGAATTCAGTTGTTTTTTCCTTTTTTATTGCCTCCCAGATAACATGGGTTGGTCTTCGCCGTCTCACACACACACACACACACACACACACACACACACACACACACACACCAAGGGGGGAGGGAGGGAAGGGTGAACGCTCCCGCTGAGAAACTGCTTTGGATCGACGAACTTCAAGACGAGGCGTGGGACAAACCTCAAGCGCTTTTTGCACGGTGCGAGGCAGGCCAAGGGCAAAACAACAGAGGAAGTCACCGAAAAATATTGATCAAATTATCTCCGAGGGTGTCTTGGGTTGGGATTATAAGACACATTCACTTCCCACATCAACTATTTCTATAGGTCAAAGAGGGGGTCAATCGTGTCATAATGAGTGTTTCTTTAGGCTCACAGTACAGAGGAAGGGTCAGACTACCACCAGGGTCATAAAACTACCCCGGGAAATGCCCACAACTCCTACGAAAGCCTTGCCAAATATGTGAACTTGGGCGACGAAATGTTTTAAAATATGACCCTTGGTGTCTCCTCCCTCCCCCCCCCCCTTCCCCTCCCCCCCCTCGAGAGAAGCTTATGTGAGTGTGTGAAGCGTTTGTAATGGAGTTCACGCCCCGCCGCTTCTCATTACACGATCTTTGTGCGAGAAAGTGTATCGTCACCATTCACCTCAGTCATTCAAATGCAAACAAAGGTTGATCATTCGTGGGGGAAATTACAGATCTGAATCGCATCCTCGAAAGCATATCGGACCTCAGTCATTCAAATGCAAACAAAGGTAGATCATTCGTGGGGGAAATTACAGATCTGAATCGCATCCTCGAAAGCGTATTGGACTTCAGTCATTCAAATGCAAACAAAGGTAGATCATTCGTGGAGAAATTACAGACCTGAATCGCATCCTCAAAACCATATCGGACCTCAGTCATTCAAATACAAACAAAGGTAGATCATTCGAGGGGAGCCAACACCAAAAGGGACTCGACAATTTGGTTTCACTATAACTAACTCCGTCCTAAAAGTGGAATTAAAAAGCCAAATTTGCCACATAACTGTTAATAATCCCTAATTCGACGTTTAGAAAATCTGGCGAAAGTTTCTTGGTGAGTGATTGCTTCAGACAACCGAGTGAAGATATGAAGTCACAGGCACGCATTATCACGGCCCGGCCCGGCTTCATTATACGAGATGGACACATTAGACCCCAGGCACCAATACGGGCCACCTGAGGGGATTTACTAGGGGGCGCGGACAAAAACTCACCGGGCAATAATTCACCGGATAAAAACTCACCGGAAAATGTGTGAGGATAAAAACTCACCGAACAATATCTAAAGAAGACGAACATTTAAAATCACTTGCATTCAGTCACTCACACACACCAACACGACCCAGCTGCGTACCTTGGTGAGCACTTTAGCATCCCCCCACCCCTCCCGATGGACAGATAAGGTCACCAACACAAGCACCACCCGCGCCCAGTCGAGTGTCCTGGTGAGTTTCAAGAGCACCAGATGCACAGATTAGGTCCAGCTGTCAATCCATTACGTGCATGGCGGACCTCGCTCACACCCTCTCAGCCCTATAGTTTATCTTAAAGTTAATTATCGAGTTGTTGCGCGAACACTCCTCCTTGGACACACGTTCGCCACCCTGTTATACCGAGGCGGCGCTTCACCCCACCGCTCAATTAAGCTGTGAAATTTGTCCACTTAAATACAGGTTGGGGTTGTGTTGATTTTTAACTTTCCGCGCGAATCACAGAAGTTCCCGACCGCCTCATCCTGTGCTATACTTGTTTTTTCTCCTCCTCCTCCTCTTCTCCATCTTCCTCTTTCTACTCTTTCTCTTATACTCTTCCTTTCCTCCTCCATATCCTTCACAGTCTCCTCTTCTTCCTCCATTTCTTCCTCTTCCTCTTCCTATTATTCTTTCTACACTTCCTCTTATACTCTTCCTTTCCTCCTCCATATCCTTCACAGTCTCCTCTTCTTCCTCCATTTCTTCCTCTTCCTCTTCCTTTTATTCTTTCTTTCCTCGTCCACATTCTTCTCAAATTCAGTCTTTGTCTTCCTCCTCTTCAACTTCTTCCTCTTCCACTCTTTCTTTCCTCCACGTCCTTCTCAATCTCGTCATCTTTCTCCTCTTCCGCTTCTTCCTCTTATTATTTTCGTTCATTCCTCTTCCACTTCCTTCTCCATCTCGTCTTTTTCCTCCTCCTCCTCCTCCTCCTCCTCCTCCTCCTCCTCCTCAGTATCTCTTCCTCCACACACTTTCAAGGCTCAAAAATTGCTTGCGAATTTATTGTAAGAGGACATATTTTCTTCCTTCCTTCCTCCCTTCCTTCCTTTCTCCCTCCCTCCTTCTTGTGGTCATTCTTGGTAAGGTTATGACTGAGTCACCCCCATGGTCACCCCACACACACGACCCCTACCCCCTCACCCCCACCGTCACCTTCCCTCGCCTATCCCCCCCATTACCTGCCCCTCCTTCCCCTGCCACCTGTTCTGTTCACCTCTCCCTCCCCACCCCCTTCCTTCTCACCTACCACCTTCTGCTCCGTTTCTCTCCTCCCCTCTTCCCCTCCCCCCTCTTTCTCCCCCCCTTCCTCTTCCTCCCCCCTCCCCCCATCTCTTAGAATTCGCACTTGAGTCATGTGGTTCGTTCACACCCGTTGGACTGCTTTCCTCCCCTTCCCCAGAGAGAGAGAGAGAGAGAGAGAGAGAGTTTTAATTTCCCTCCACACACACATTTAAAGAGAGCCTTCCACCCCTGAGGCGCCCCGTATGTAGGGTACACACACACGCACGCACGCACGCACACTCATTGGTCTCCCCCGCCCTTTCTTTCCCCGAGGGCGTGTTGTGGCGGCGGCGGGGGAGGAGGAGGAGGAGGAGGAGGAGGAGGAGGAGGAGGAGGAAAGGTGTCAGGCGTCTCGGATAATTTTAATTGTTGCATTGTTTCTCTCTCTCTCTCTCTCTCTCTCTCTCTCTCTCTCTCTCTCTCTCTCGTGTGGTAATTCTTTCAAGTGGAGAAAAAGAAAGATTATATAAAGACTAATTTTTTATTTATTTTTTATTTTTGCCGAAGAAATTAATTGAGGTTGTGTACTTTGCTGATTAAAACGAAGACGTATTAATTTACTTATTTTCACAGTAGTAGTAGTAGTAGTAGTAGTAGTAGTAGTAGTGATAGTGGTAGTATTAGTAGTAGTAGTAGTAACAGCAGTAATAATAATAATAGTAGTAGTAGTAGTAGTGATAGTGGTAGTATTAGTATTAGTAGTAGTAATAGTAGTAGTAGTAGTAGTAGTAGTAGTAGTGAAAACAATAGCCTATGAATCAGATGAGATGCACAATTCTGGAAAACGAAGGTAAGCTAAACAGGAAGCGGCCTAGATATCAATTTCCTGTCTCATCTGTTACCTTCTCTTCTCACTCTTCTCTCCATCACACTTCTCACTCTCTCTCTCTCTTCTCTTTCTCTCCTTCACTCCTCACTCCTCTCCATCACACCTAGTCTTCTCATTCTCTCTCCTCTTTCTCTCCTTCACTCCCCTCTCTTCTCCATTACTCTTCTCATCTTATTCTCTCTTATCTTTCTCCCTTTCACTTACATCTTATTACTCTTCTTTCTCTCATCTCTCGCTTCTCCTTCCTTTCCCCTTTTCCTTCCCTTCTTCTTTCTCTTTAATTTCAATGTCCCCACTTTTTTCTCTCGTTCTCTCCTTCTCCCTCCTTTTACTTCTCTCTCTCTCTCTCTCTCTCTCTCTCTCTCTCTCTCTCTCTCTCTCTCTCTCTCTCTCTCTCTCTCTCTCTCTCTCTCTCTCATCTCATTACTCTTCTTTCTTTCCTCCCTCGCTTCTTCTTCCTCCCACATTTTCCTCACCTCCTTTCTCCCTCTTTCAATGCAGTCTCCACTTTTTCCTCTCGTTCTCTCCTCCTCTCCTCTTACCTCTCCTCTCTCTCCTCCATTTCGTCAGGCATAATCATCATCATCATCATTTTTTAATCCATTCTCAACGCCATTCTCTACTTTTTTTTCCCTTTTTTTTCTCCCCTCTGGAACTCTTACGCCATTGCACTGTCTCATCTGCTGTAAAAAAAAATAATAATCAGTTTTTAATCCATTTTCAACGCCATTCTCTACTTTGTTTTCTTTTTTCCCCGTTTTTTTCTCCTACTATTTAACTTTTTCCTGCGTCTCCTCCTTCAACCCCGAGCTCTCTCTCTCTCTCTCTCTCTCTCTCTCTCTCTCTCTCTCTCTCTCTCTCTCTCTCTCTCTCTCTCTCTCTGTCTCTCTTCATCTTTTTCCTCGTCTTCATCCTCCACTTTCCTTCCTATTTCTTTAGTTATTCCTCACCATCGTTCACTTTTTTGGGATTCTGTCTTCGCGTTTTTCTTTTATTTGTTTCATTGTTTTGTGTTTTATTTTTTATTTTCTTCTGCTTCGTTCCTTCCTTTTTCTCCTTTCTCCTTCCCTCCTCTATTTCCCACATTCCTTTCCTTAAGTTTGTCTTCTCTCGATTCTTCCTCCCCTCTGTTCCTTCTCTCCTGCTTCCTCTCTCCTTTCCTTTTCTCCTTTCTTCCTTCCATTCCTTCCTTTCTTCCTCCCTCACTCCATCTCCATTCTTCCTAATTCCTTCCTTCCTTCCCTCATTCCTTTTCTCTGTCAGTCCTTCCATTGTTCTTTGCCTCTTCATTCTTTTCTTCTTTTCTTACCTCCCTTCATTATCTTTCTTCTTTTATTATTTTCTTCACTTCTTATAGTCTCTCCTGTCTTCCACTTTTCTATCCTCATTCCACACCATTTTTATTTTCTTCCACTTTTCATCCTCACTCCACACCATTTTTATTTTCTTCCACTTTTCGTCCTCATTCCACACCATTTTTATTTTCTTCCACTTTTAATCCTCATTCCACACCATTTTTATTTTCTTCCACTTTTCATCCTCATTCCACACCATTTTTATTTTCTTCCACTTTTAATCCTCATTCCACACCATTTTTATTTTCTTCCACTTTTCATCCTCATTCCACACCATTTTTATTTTCTTCCACTTTTCTATCCTCATTCCACACCATTTTTATTTTCTTCCACTTTTCATCCTCATTCCACACCATTTTTATTTTCTTCCACTTTTCATCTTCATTCCACACCATTTTTATTTTCTTCCACTTTTCATCTTCATTCCACACCATTTTTATTTTCTTCCACTTTTCTATCCTCATTCCACACCATTTTTATTTTCTTCCACTTTTAATCCTCATTCCTCACTATTTTTATTTTCTTCCCCTTGGTTCCTTCCCTTCTTCATTCCATCACCTCGCTCCTCCACCTCCTTCCTCCACTCTTTAGCCACATATTCCTCACCATTTCTCCTCTATATCTTCTCTCGCTCCCTCCTCATTCCTTCCTTCATCTCTCTCTCCATCGTCCTTCCCACTCTCCTTCTTGCTTGTCACACCCTTGCCACACCCTTGTCACACCCTTGTCACACCCTGTCTTCATACCTTCTGTTTTCCCTTCCATTGTATCTCTCTTTCACCTTTATTTTCCTATCCATCCTTTTCTGTCCCAGTCTTCGTTTCCATTCGTTATCTCTTTTCTTGTTCTCCATCTTCCTTCCCACTCTCCATCCTTCTTTCACCTCCGTCATCCTCTGTACCCTAACACAATATTTTCTTCTTCCCCTTCCCCCCCTGTCAACCCTTCTCCTCCTTCACCCACCCACCCTTCCCCTCCCCTCCCCTCCCCTCTGTGTTTCTCCTCAGTCTTACTTCACCCCCTCCCCCCACCTCCTCCTCCTCCTCCTCTTCTTCCTCCTTCCTCTCAACCCACACTTCTTTCAATTCTCCTCTACTCCCAACTGTCCTCTCAATCTTCCCTCCTCCTCCTCCCATACCACCACTACCTCCATGACCTCCTCCTCCTCCTCCTCCTCCTCCTCCTCCGAAACGCCACTCTGAAATCCTGATTAACGTTCGGGCCATTACGTTGTTATGGTTGATAGTGAGGCGTCTTGAAAGAGTCAACAGCTGGAAGAAATGGGGGAGGGAGGAGGAGGGGGTAAAGAGGAAGGGAGGGAGGGAGGGAGGAAGGTAGTGAGGCAGGCAGGGAATCAGAATGAGGAAAAGAGGGAAGGAACGAGGATGGGAGGAAGGGGGAGAGGGAGGAAAGGAAGGAAGGAAGGGTCTGGGAGGGAAAGGGAGTGAGGAACAGAGGGAAGGAACGAGGATGGGAGGGAGGAAGGGAGGGAAGGAAGGAAGGGTCAGGGAGGGAAGGGGAGTGAGGAACAGAGGAAAAGGAGCAAGGGACGGTGAGTGAGGGAAGTAGACAGGGAGGGAGGAAGGAAATGAGAAGAGGAGGTAGAAAGGGAGGAAAGAAGGGGAGGCAGGGAGGGAGAGGGGAAAGCAAGTATGGAGTGAGGGAATGAGAAAGGGAGTCAGGAAGGGAGAGAGAGAGAGAGAGCAAGGAGATAAAGAAATAGGTGAGGGAGAGTGAGGAAGATAAGGATTAAAGTATGGAGGGAGGGAAGAAAGAGGAGTGGAGAGAATGGAGAGAAAGTGAAGAGAGGAGAGTAAGCAGGCAGGGAGGGAGAGAGGGAGCTTGAGATAAGAATGAAGGAAACCGGGGAGGGAGAGGGGAAAGTGGAAGGATAATAAGGGAGGGAAAAAAGAAGGGAGGCATGAAGTGAGAGAAAGAGAGTGAGAGAGAGTGAAAAGAGTAGAGCAGGCAGGGAGGAAGGGAGCACGAGATCAGAATGAAGGAAACCAAGGAGGGAGAGAGTAAGAATGATAGGAAATGAGGGAGAAGGAAGAAAGAATATAACCATGAAACGAGAGGAAGGGAAGAGTGGAGGAAAGATTGAAGAGAGGAGAGAGGAAGCAGGAAGGGAGGAAGGAAGAAAGGGGAAGGGAGGCAATGATAGGAAATGAGGGAGAGGGAAGGAAGAAGGTAGCCATGAAACGAGAGGAAGGGGAGAGTGGAGGAAAGATCAAAGAGAGGAGAGAGGAAGCAGGGAGGGAGGAAGGAAGAAAGGGGAAGGGAGGCAATGATAGGAAATGAGGGAGAGGTAAGGAAGATGGTAGCCATGAAACGAGAGGAAGGGGAGAGTGGAGGAAATATCAGAGAGGAGAGAGGAAGCAGGGAGGGAGGAAGGAAGAAAGGGGAAGGGAGGCAATGATAGGAAATGAGGGAGAGGGAAGGAAGAAGGTAGGCATGAAACGAGAGGAAGGGGAGACTGGAGGAAATATCAGAGAGGAGAGAGGAAGCAGGGAGGAAGGAAGAAAGGGGAAGGGAGGCAATGATAGGAAATGAGGGAGAGGGAAGGAAGAAGGTAGGCATGAAACGAGAGGAAGGGGAGACTGGAGGAAAGATCAAAGAGAGGAGAGAGGAAGCAGGGAGGGAGGAAGGAAGAAAGGGGAAGGGAGGCAATGATAGGAAATGAGGGAGAGGGAAGGAAGAAGGTAGGCATGAAACGAGAGGAAGGGGAGACTGGAGGAAAGATCAAAGAGAGGAGAGAGGAAGCAGGGAAGGAGGGAGGGAGGAAGGGAGGCAGGCAAGCAGGTGCGGGAGGGGGGAGAAGAGGTTCGACTTTTTCCTGCAGGTCCCCAACATCCATTTTCTGTCGCTGTTGTTGTGTCGCCGCGCCGTGACAAATTAATTTCTGCAGTCTCCGTTAAGGCTGTCGTGTTTTCTTTTACCCTTTTCATTTTTTTCCTTTCTCTTGCGCGACGATTTTCACCATGCGTTTGTTGCTCTTCCTTTTGTTTGTTTGTCTGTTTGTTTGTTTGTTTCCCGGATTTTTTGTTGTTAGTTTTCTGCCGTTTTATGGTTGGATGATTTTTCTCTTTTTTTTTCTCTCGTAACGATTTTTAGTTTTAAGTTTGTTATTTTACTTTATTTATTATTATTATTATTTTTGTGTCTGTCTTTTCTCTCTCTTTCTTTTAGCTTTCTACAATTAAAGGTTTCACTGTCTTCGTTTTTTTTTTTTCTCTCTTTCATGCAACCAATTTCATCCTTTGCGTGTGTCTGTTTTCTGCTTTTCTCTTATTTTTTTTTTTTTTTTAGTTTTCCAGAGTAATTTTTTCCTTTCATGCAACGATTTTCAGCGCTACATCTGTTTCTCTTTTTACGTGTCTTTGTTTTCTGCCTCTGTTTTTTTCTTTTGTTGTTTTTTTAGTTTTCCAGAGTGTAAAGTTTCAATGGTTTCTTTTTTTCACTCAGGGGACGGTTTCTTTTTTTTTCAGTGCTGCGTTGTCTTCTCTGTTGTCCGTGTGTGTGTTTGTTTTCTGCTTCTCTCTGTTTTAGTTTTCTTCAATTTAAGGTTTCAATGTTATCGTTTTTTTCTTTTCTTTTTCCTCGCGACGGTTTTCAGTCCTTTTGTTATCTAGGTTTGTCTTCATCTGGCTCATTGTTGTACTTTTCCTTTGTTTTCTTTACTCTCTCTCTCTCTCTCTCTCTCTCTCTCTCTCTCTCTCTCTCTCTCTCTCTCTCTCTCTCTCTCTCTCTCTCTCTCTCTCTCTCTCTCTCTGTCTAATTTATTTCCCTTTGTCTCGCCTCTTAATAGTTTTAATCACATTTCTTTCCTTTCTTTATTTCATCGATATATTTTCACTTTCACTTTTAAGAGTTTCGTTGTCAAGTGTTTGTTTCTCCTCTTTTGTCAAGTTTCCATTTTTAGTCCTTCTATTGACGTGACATTTCTTTACATTTTTCTTCTTTTCTTCGTAACATTTTTCTTATTTGTCTTCTCGTTTGTCGTCAATTGTCACTTATTAACAGTCTTATTATTTTCTTCACATTTTTCTCATTTGTCTTCTGTTTTGTCTCACTTTGAATTCCATCACCAACATTTTTCTTTGCTGTTTTCGTCCCCACTGTGAATACATTATATGAAGACAAAACCTGTTCTATTTATACCATTCGGCAATGACATTTTCCATCACCATTTTTAAGATTGCGGACTTCTTACGTTCATATATTTTTCTTACATTTCAAAACATTCTGTAGTGATAATCCCTTTTATATCAGTTTTAATCCCCTTCTATATCAGTTCAAATCCCCTTCCGTATCACTTAATCCCCTTCCATATCAGACTTAATCCTCCTAAATATAAGAGAAGGAGGATGGTTCGCGCGGTCATGCCCCCTTCGTCTTTTTATAACGTAATCTCGGGCTGAAGGGCGCTTGGTGGAGGAGGTGAAGAGGCGCGAACGAGGAGGAGGAGGAGGAAGAGGAGTAGGAGGAGTGGAGGGAAGAGAGGCGAAGCGAAACACTCGAGGATGCTCACCTGTGGAACACCTTTACCGAGACGTTTTTTATCCCATTAGCCACAAATGTCACCTGGAGTCGAGTGTGTGTGTGTGTGTGTGTGTGTGTGTGTGTGTGTGTGTGTGTGTGTGTGTGTGTGAAACGACAAGGAGGAAGAAGTGAAATTGTGAAGGAGGGAAAGAGGAAGAGAAAGAATCATAGGTATAGGGAGAGGAAGAAGGTGTGTGTGTGTGTGTGTGTGTGTGTGTGTGTGTGTGTGTGTGTGTGTGTGTGTGTGTGTGTGTGTGTGTGTGTGTGTGTGTGTGGATTCGTGCATGCCTTCCTATCTCTTTTAATTCAAGGTGGAAAAAAAGAAAGTCGCAAAACATCACGCCATAACACACACACACACACACACACACACACACACACACACACACACACACCTGCAGCAGCACGTCTTGGGTCCTCCTTATTTTCCGCTTCGTTTCACGTGTTGACAGGAGAGATTGACAGCGGAAAAGAAAACGGAGGGGAAAAAGAAAAACGAAGGCACTTTTTTTCCACACTCGCCTCGTTCACTTCGTTTTTCCTTCTCTCATTCACGCTTTTGCACGGAACGGAAATCCAACATTATGACCTTTACTTTTTTCTTTTTTTTTTTACCTCAGTTTCTTCATTTTTGTTTCCCGTTAGTCGGCAACCACGTCAATTTTCTTATCGTGTTTTACTTCAGTTCTTTTGTTTTATAAGTGCGGTGACGAAGAGCTTATGAAATGGACAAACGGAGGGAGGAAGAAAATGATAGGTAGGGAGAGGAAGAATGGGAGAGAGAGGGAGGAAGGGAGAGGAAGGATATGACAGCAAGGAGGAGGAGGAGGAGGAGGGAGGAGATGTAAGAGAGAAAGAGGGAAGGAGAGAGGGAGAGAGAGAATGATAGGTAGGGAGAGAAAGAATGGGAGAGAAAGGGTGGAAGGGAGAGGAAGGATATGACAGCAAGGAGGAGGAGGAGGAGGGAAAGAGAGAAAGAGGGAGGGAGAGAATGAAAGATAGGGAGAGGATGAAAAGGAGGGAGGGGAAGTAAGGAGAGGAAGGGAAGATTTATATAACGGAGGAAAGGAAGGAGGGAAGGAAATGTACTGGAGAAAGGGAAAGAGAGAAGGAGAGAGGGAGGGAGAGAATGACAGGTTGGGTGAGGAAGAATGGGACGTAGGAGAAAGGGAGAGGAAGGATGTGACAGCAAGAGGGAGGGAGGGAGGGAGGGAAGGAAGGGTAACATGCAGTGGTGGTGTTGGGGGTGGTGGGGGTGGAGGTGGTGGAGGTGACATTGGTGTTGTGTCATAGAAGGTTTTGTTTAGCTTTTCTACGTAAACAATGGCTGTGGTTGTATTGTTATTTTTTGTGTTATTACGTGAGAGAGAGAGAGAGAGAGAGAGAGAGATATATATACACCCCTCCCGGAAGACAGCTGGGAATGGGGGGTGGGGGGGAGAGAGAGAAACGGAGAAAGGGGAAGGAGGAGGCATGGGGGAAGGGGAGGGAGTGGGGAAGAGACAGCTGCGTGTCCTTGGGGAGGAAGGGAAGTAGAGCGAAGAGGATTGGGGAGTGTTGTGCATCTCTCCTCCTCCTCCCTCCTCCTCCTCCTCCTCCTCCTCCTCCTGCTCCTCCTGCTCCTCCTTCACGCTTTCCATATCATTTGGTTAGAAAGTGGCGGTGAAGTGACACGTACTGGCTCCGATCTTAATTAAATGAGAGAGAGAGAGAGAGAGAGAGAGAGAGAGAGAGAGAGAGAGATTGCCTGTGTATGAGTTACTGACGTCTAAACAGGTAGAATAGATACGCAGATGAATAGATAGATAAGAGAGAGAGAGAGAGAGGGGGGGCGTTGTGACAGGTGAGGGGCACGCACAGGTAATGGAGTGGGCTAATGAAGGCAGGTGTTGGAGGCGCCCAGATAACAGCTAGTCTTCACGTATAGAACTAACAGTATTCTCTCTCTCTCTCTCTCTCTCTCTCTCTCTCTCTCTCTCTCTCTCTCTCTCTCTCTCTCTCCACACCTGTCATGTTTTTTTTTTTCATGTACGTAAAAAAAAAGAAACTATGCAGGAAATTGGACGTCGCTGTTTTAATCTACTGCATATTTTGTTTTAATTTTTGGCGAAGGAAAGCGATGGAGATTCTTGTGGAGGTGATGGTGTTGAACAGGACGATGGTAGTGGTGGTGGTGGTGATGGAGAATGTGGTAGTGGTGGTGATGATGGTGGTGGTGGTGGTCTGGTTTGTTCGTAAATGTCAAGCCGTGGATTTAGATGCTTGGGTGGTGGTGGTGGTGATGGTGGTGGTGGTAAAGGGGTAGCAATGGTAATGGGGAGAGGAATGGTTGTCTAAAGGTGGATAATGGTAGTGAGAATGGTGATTTTATAGAATGTAGATTGAGGTAGTGATATTTATGAGTGGTGGTGTTGGTGATTCTGGAGGTGCATGGTGTTGCGTGGTGGTGATGACAGGTGATGATGGAGGAGGCAGATGACCTTCGTTTTTGTTGGTGTGGATGTGGTAATGATGGTGTTGTTGTGTTGTGCTTTGGTGGTGATGACTTGTGACTCACGTGGTGATACGTGATTGCCGGAGGTGGTGATGGTGTTGCGTTGCAGTGGCGAGGGTGGTGATGGTGATGCTATGTTGAAGTGGTGGTGGTGGTGGTGGTAGTGGTGTTGCAGGTGTTGTTGTGGTGGTGATAGCTAATTCTCAGGTAGTAGTGGTGGTGGTATAGTGGTGTTGGTGTTGAAGGTGGTGATAGTGGTGGTGTTACAGGTGTTGTGGTGATAAGTAATACTCAGGTAGCAGAGGTGGTGGTGATGGTAGTGGTGGTGGTGGTGATGGTAGTGGAGGTGGTGGTGATGGTGGTGGTGGTGATGGTGGTGGTGGTGGTGGTTGTGGTGCAGGTGTGGCACACTCAGTGACCCTCCGGAAACACCACATCCGGCACGGGGCCACGGCGGGAGGAGATTGAGAGAGAGAGAGAGAGAGAGAGAGAGAGAGAGAGAGAGAGAGAGAGAGAGAGAGAGAGAGAGAGAGAGAGAGAGAGAGAGAGAGAGAGAGACTGACTGACTGACTGACTGACTGATTTTTACGTTTAAACACACACACACACATACACACACGCACATCCATCCATCCATCCATCCATCCATACATACATACATGCTGACTAACTGACCTTGCCATTCAAAAAAATACACGCACAAGTATATACACACACACACACACACACACACACACACACACACACACTCCCCAAACCTAGCCACGTACTGGTAATGAGTATCGATTCCACCATTACGAAACACCCGAGAGAGAGAGAGAGAGAGAGAGAGAGAGAGAGAGAGAGAGAGAGAGAGAGAGAGAGAGAGAGAGAGAGAGAGAGAGAATTCACTTTAGACCTATCCATCTCTCTTTGCCTTCTATCCTAAGCATTACATCTTCCCGCCATCCCATTTTCCTTCTCTCCTACTTCTCAGACCTCCAATGGGTGCTGTAAGAGGCGAAGAAGACAGGATGGGGGGGAGGGAGAGAGGGAAGGAGAGGGAGGCAGGGAGAGCAAAGGTGAGAGTGGGGCCACATTCTCAGACGCTCTCTTCTCTCGCAACAAACATTTTCAAAGACCACAAAAAGGGATCTGTCGAGTTCGCATGAGTGTCTTTCACGGTCATGATGCAGAAGCCTCGTCAAACTTCCACTATAAGGCTGCTAAGGGTACCCATGAAAGTACCCACAACCGCCCCGAGATATTTGAGATGGCCCTCATTTTTTTTTTTTTTTTACAAGAGGAGACAGTTCAAGAGCGTAAAAAAAAACCATAATGAAAAAAAGCCCGCAGTCCCATATTCTCAAACATTTCGGGGTTTACACACACACACACACACACACACACACACACACACACACATTTGGTAAGGTTTATGTTCTTATGTTCTTATGTTCTTTCGTAGAGGCTGTGGGTATTTGCATTGGTAGTTTTATGAGCCTAGTGATACTTAGACCATACCTACACATTTAGTTAGGCTTTCGTAGAGGTTGTTGTGGGTATCTTATGGGTAGTTTTATAAGCCATGTGGTAGCTTGACAACGCTTCTGCACCATGAAACTGAATAACTTATGAAAATCTGCCTATTATCCTTTTTTTGGCTTTTGAAAATGAGTATTGAAAGCTCAGAGCGTCGTGAATACGGTTTGAGTGAGAGACTATACTTTTTATGACTAACTGGACGTGTAGTAGTAGTAGTAGTAGTAGTAGTAGTAGTAGTAGTGATTAGAGGGGGAGAAGGAGGAGGAGGTGAGGAACGGTTTTGCGGTGGCCGTGTGTGTCTGCTGGTGGTCTGTCTCTCTCCCCGTCTCCTCGCGTTCCCGTCTCATGATTACCGCTGCTGTCGTCCCCGCCCCGCCCCGCCCCGCCCTCTCGTGGCAGCTGTGCGCGTCTCTGGTTTGGTTATCTTTGGTGTGCTTCGCTCCGTTTCCCAGCTCCGCCTCATCACGGGTGTAAATCATTGTACACTTCATGTTTGATTGATGGCAGGAGAGGCGGAGGCAAGGAGAATGAAGCGTGGAAGTGCTTGTATATGATAAAAAGGAAGTACGGATAGGATAGGAGGGAAGAATAAGATAGGATGAAGGCGAGTTTGGTTGTTTTACTGTAGATAATGAATTTAACGTGGATATTATAATCATTGAATACAAAAACGATGGAGGGAATGAAAAAAACAACCCACGATTAAAATGAACGGTATGATTTTATTGATGAAGGAGGATTTGGTAAAGAGTAGAATGGACACTTTGTATGCAAGACGTTTAGAAGGGAAAGATGAAGTAGAGCAATGGGAGGAAAAGTGAAGGCTAAGGAAATAAACTTGAAAGAAAAATGGACTTAGAGAAAAGTTGTTTGAAATCGATGTTAACGGTATAATTTTATTGAAGGAGGATATGGTAAAGAGTTGGACACGTTGTATGCAAGACGTTTAGTAGGGAAAGAAGAAATAGAGCAATGGGAGGATAAGTGAAGACTGAGGAAATAAACTTGAAAGAAAAATGGACTTAGAGAAAAGTTATCTGAAATCGATGTTAACGGTATAATTTTATTGAAGGAGGATATGGTAAAGAGTTGGACACGTTGTATGCAAGACGTTTAGTAGGGAAAGAAGAAATAGAGCAGTGGGAGAAAAAGTGAAGGTTAAGGAAATAAACTTGAAAGAAAAATGAACTAAGAGAAAAGTTATCTGAAATCGATGTTAATTTTGCACAATGACGAAAACGGGTACGCCAAAACATACGCAGAGAAAATAAAATAGAAGAAAATAATACGTGAACGTGTATATATTAGGATTATATAAGTAAAACAAATTAAAATACGTGTTCTAAGACTGAAACGAGCGGTGAAACAAGGGAAAGAACGAGGGTGCAAATACAGAAAGGGGGAGTGAACGTGTGTATTTCGCTGTACAGGGAGGGAGGAGGAGGAGGAGGAGGAGGAGGGAGAAAGAGAGGGAGAGACATAGAGATCGATAAGTATAAAGGACAAGGATTTACGGGGGAATGAAGAAGGAGGGGAGGAGAGAGAGAGAGAGAGAGAGAGAGAGAGAGAGAGAGAGAGAGAGAGAGAGAGAGAGGATGGAAAGGAAAATGGTCCGCGTAAGTTACGAAGGGGAAGGAAAAAGATGACAAGAAAATGGCAAATGGTGATGATTAGACGCACCAGAGAGAGAGAGAGAGAGAGAGAGAGAGAGAGAGAGAGAGAGAGAGAGCACATTGTATACAGCATGTGGACGTGTTAGAGGGACAAGGACAAAGAGGAAAAAGGAAATGAGGGAGAGACAATGACTAATAGGGTGACAAGGAACGTGGAGGGAAAACGGAGGAAAGGGAGGAAAAGAGGGAGAGAAGAATGGAGGAGAGAAGGGAAGAGGGGAAGGTGAAGGCGGTCGATGGAGAGAGAGGGGAGGAAAGAGAGAGAGAGAGAGAGAGAGAGAGAGAGAGAGAGAGAGACGAGGGGAAAGAAGGTTGACCATAAAACGAATGACAGGAAATAGCAACTTGTCCACACACACACACACACACACACACACACACACACACACACACACACACACACACACACACACACACACACACACACACACACACACACTCCCCTTCCCCTCCCCCCCAAAATATATAACACAAAACAGCTGCGATTTTTTTTTTTTTTTTTTTTTTTTTTTTTTTTGAGGAAAGAAATCAGTTGGAAATGTCGGCTGAATAGAGGAACTCGACTTTCAGTATTCTTTTGTGTTTTTTTTTTGTTGTTATTTGAACCGGAGTTTGTCGTAGAAAGTCCTGAGGGACACGAGGGAGAGATGATGATGAAAGAAGGGAGAGAAAGAAAGAGAGAGAACGTGAGGGAGAGATACAGGTAATGAGGAAAGAGGAGGAGAGGGGGGTGAGGAAGAAGAATGGAGAACCGAGAGGAGGAAACGAGGGATAGAACATTTGTGAAGGAGGGAAGATTGAAAGAGGAAGGCACAGAGAGGGAGTGAAGGAAGAAATGAAAGAAAGAGAAGAAGATTCGGCTGAAGAAGAAGAAGAAGAAAAAGAAACGGAGAATTAAGAGGAGGAAACGGGATAGAACATTTGTGAAGGAGGGAAGATTGAAAGAGGAAGGAACAGAGAGGGAGTGAAGGAAGAAATGAAAGAAAGAGAAGAAGAGGTTGAAGAAGAAAAAAAAACGGAGAATGAAGAGGAGGAACCGAGAGAGGTAGAATTAGAAAGAACATGAGTTACGTGTTTGAAGGAGAGGAAATGGAAGGAGGAGAAGACACAGAGAAAGGGAATGGAGGAGGAAATGAAGAAAGAGAAAGAGGAAATAAAGGAGAATGTAGATTGAGTAAACAAGGAATGAAAGAAAGATAGATAGGAGGAAAGAGTGTAGAGGAAATGAGAAGTGAAGAAATAATGAAGGGAAGAAGGATGAGGATGAGGAAAGAGGATAAAGAGAGGAAGCAGAGAAAGGAGGAATTGAAAGGAAAGGAAATAGCTGAGAGAGAGAGAGAGAGAGAGAGAGAGAGAGAGAGAGAGAGAGAGAGAGAGAGAGAGAGAGGAAACCCGGAACTCACTCTCTCCAGTAGTGCTTCGTCAGCCTCTGGACTTCCCTTTCTTTGTCATCTTAACTTGCCTGGACTTTGCCCTGTGCATGGGGAGGAAACGGTAACTCCCCTCTTCTGCTCCCCCTCCCCCCTTTTTCCTCTCTTCCCTACTCCACTTCACCTCAACTCACCTCACCTCCCCCTTCAGCTAACCCACTCCACCTCACCTCAACCTCTATTCATCTCACAGTCACCCACCGTCACCTTCCACTCATCCACCCACACTCCACGCAACCACCCCCACGTCATGTTAACCACTCCCCTCCCCTCCACACGTCACACTAAGCCATCTTCCCCTCCTTCCCCTCCACTTCCCCTTCCACACAAACTGCACCTCTCCACCCCGCGTCCCACCAAGCCATCTCCCCCTCCTCCCCCTCTTCCACCCTTCAAACCATCCCACTCCCCGTCCTTCCCCTCTCCCCACTGTTCACTCCACCCCACCCCTCCCCCTACACCATTTCACCCCCATAATTAAACACTTCATAAACGTCCACTCTCCCCTCCCCTCACTCCCTCCCCCCCCTCTCCCCCCCCTCC